>NC_056733.1:273767881-273835381 GCF_019279795.1 Protopterus annectens | reverse complement strand
GTCCATACTAATAATTTTAGTGTCCAAAAAAAGAGCTCAATAGCCATGAAAAATAAAAATTGTTAAGAGGGCAGTCCTGTCAGTTGCTTTTTTGCTATTGAAATAGGGAAGAATTGACTTGATGTATTAGCAGGATTGTTGAAGGAACATTATGCAATGCAATAACTGCAATAAGTAGAGGTCTTACATACCAAAGTCCTTGACAGTCAACCATAGTCATTATCAGGAAATAGAATCAAATGCCTTTATAAGTCTGATAATACAGCCACTTTTGGCACAGGGTTTAGGTGGGCTGCTCAAAACATCATTTCGATGGCCTTTATATGATTCACACTGCTCCACCCTTGAACAATGCCAGCATGTCTTAACACCCTGACAAAGGATTTGAGCTGTTATTTCAACATAAAGTTTTAACTCTGTGCATATTATGGAAATAGGCCTATAGTTACTCACAACAGTCATATCTTCTCCAGGATTAGGAAGACAAGAATCACTGATATTTCTCAGCTCTGGCTTAAAATATTCCCACCAAGTAAATAATGGGACCACCCCTAAGAGGTTAAGGGTTGTGGGGAGCACTGCTGCTAAAGAAAGACAAACATCTGGGATTTTTAATTATAAGTGGGTCTAATCTCCATGGTTTTGATTTACTTTCAAGTCTAGAAGGCTGCAGGCACAACTCATAGCTGTTATAATCTGCAAGATCAGTCACTAGTGAGACATGGGGTGCAAACTACATTAGACTGGTTGAGACTGGACAAAAGTCAGTCCTGCTATGAGGTGTACTAGCAGGGCTAAGAAAGGAAAACTCTAATTCCTGATCATGTGTAATTCTTCATACAGCAAATTATACGAAGAGTTCTCATCCATTCTCTGAATACCAGTTAGATATTATAATGGCTCTCAGAGATGGCAGATGAAATGTCGAACTGTCAACTACAACATTGAACTTTTCTGTCTAAAACCACTTGGAGGTTCTCCCTTTTATCTGCCACAACATTAAAATTCTCTCCAAAACTGCTTGGAAGTCATCCCTATTAAATACCTTTAATTTAATGAAGAAAATGCTGAAAACCTAGTATTTATACATTCAGACCTCAGACTCTAACTAAAACATAATTGCCCCATGGTGCATCTACCTTGCTTGTAATCTACTTCCACTATATATCATGACTCATGACAGTGTTTTACCAGAGACAACCTCAAATGCTGATAATTTAGTATTGCTAGCCTTCCATTGGTGGACTTAGACATTTTACAGATACACCTATCCATAAACTCTTTAAGCACCTTTGATGACATCATGCAAATTCCGTTACTTGCAGAAAACAATGTCAGCATGCTTGTCTAAAAAGAAACAACATAACACTTTCCTGTCACAAACATTTAAATTAAATGAGAAATAGTAAAAGCATGCTAATTAAACAAATGTCCTCAAGACAATAAACACATATGTTCTCCGGTTCGATTCTCGGCTGGGGTGCCTTCTGTGCGGAGTCTGCATGTCCTCCCTGTGGTCGCGTGGGTTTCTTCCTGGTGCTCGGGTTTCCTCCCACATCCCAAAGACATTCTGTAGGTGGATTGGACACTCTAAATTGGCCATAGGTGTGAGTGTGTGTGTGTGTGTGTGTGTGTGTGTGTGTGTGTGTGTGTGTGTGTGTGTGTGTCTGTGTGTGCCTTCTGTGGAAGGTTGGGCGCCGGGCTGGCAACTTGACACCGTAAAACTCCACTGCCAATCATGAGCAGACAGGTGATCTGCTGTGGCGACCCCTAACCAGGAAAAGCCGAAAGAAGAAGAAGACAATTAAACAATAAACAGATAAAAATAAATAAATAACTGAAAGAATAACTAAAGGTGTTTTTAAATAAGACGATAGCGGTACCTATAAATATGTAAGTCTGAATCATAAGCTTCTAACTGTTACAAAGGCTTTCCATTAATAAAGTCTCATCCTCAACTGCAGTCTTAATAGACACGTTCTGGTAGATCCTGACTGAACCACAATCCAAAAGGAAAGCCTTGTCTTCTATAATGGCTTTTACAAGATGTTTCACAGCTTGCTTGAATGTAATCTGTTCTGTTGTGTTTTCCTACATAGCAGGTTGTCTGAGGGGGTCTGTGTGCACACTCAGAAACAAGCACAGACAGATAAATGCGGCTTGTTTTGTAAATATTTCAGAGCATCACCACTATCTACTCTTTCTTAAAACCCCTTGCAAATTATTACATTTTGATTACTTTCCAAGTCCTCAACATGAGAATGCAGCACTTTTAATTCTGCTGTTGGTCTCTAACTGCAGCTTTAAAGGGTTCTAGCTACCTATATAGTGGTGGTATAGTGTTGATCACAGGTGTCTTCCAAGCAGCTGACCTGTTTTGATCCCTGGGCATTTTAACAGACCTGTACATTTAACATTTGGCAGTTAGAGCAGAAGACTACTGCTAAGTTGTCAATGAGCTGCTTTCCTGTAGTACTGGGTTTGATTGCTTTAGTCTCAATTTGCCTTTTAAGTGAAACTGAGCAAGTCACTTAACCAGTGCTCTGGGTCAAATGGGAAAATTGGGCTAGCTTCCTTAGTGGTGTCCTAAACCACATACCTAGTAGCTACCTATGAAGCCATGCCCTATTTGAAGGGTCACTGTCTTTAAATATAAATAGTTTTAGAATCCATCAGCTCATTTTCATGTAGGTAGGATGCAAAGAGAGTGATTACAGTTGGAGCTGTCCTGCACAGTTTGATAGTGAATGCTGCAGGTTGATCCAGACTCCTGTACTCTGCAACGCATGTTTTCCTGAGTCATGCTGTGAGACATAGAAGGAAAAGAGATATATATGGGTACACCATGCTACCTTGGAACTTTTCTCAATCATTTTTGCACAATAAACTTCCAAATTTTGTTTTGTGTCATTGCAATTCTCCAGCATTTACAAAACTTGACTTACTTACTGGATGTATACATACCCCTGTTGATTCTCAAGGCAGTATGACCTGGCATGCATTGTATGGATAAGGAAGACTAATTTGCTCAAGGATGACAGCGAGATTGACACACATTATGATGATGGGGAAAGAGTTTCAGAAGGAATCTAGTGAGCCGGACAGACATAGCATTTGATAATTTCTTAAAGAATATGCCTCTTAAACTATGCTTCAACCTATATGTGATCTGACTTTGGTAAGGGAGGCAATTTGCCACAGGTAGAATGTTGCCTTCCCTCACCTGTTCAGTAGTGCTGCCCTATATGTACTGCACAAGAGTAAAATAGGCGGGTAAAATTAATTATACTGCCAATGGGCAAGAGGGGAGCATCACTGTCAGCTCTAACACCAGTTAACTGACTGTGTATTAAGGAAAGGTCAGACATTGCCTCTGTTTTTTTGGAGGAGGAGTCCTAATGCCTGCTGGCCATCAGCCCTCATGTTTATCTTCCAACCCATTTGCCCCAGCACAGCAAAGACAGACTCCTGTTTAACCTGATTTTATCAGGTGTGAATGATCATTCAGGCAATAATCAGGACTGATATGAGCACTTGCATCACAATAGGGACCTACAATATACTCCCCTTATCTGTGCATTCTTCCATCCACAAATGTTGATAATAACCATCACTGACTAGATAAGATCAAGCACACATCCCTGGTCCATCCCCTCTAATGTCATATCTCCATTTAAATCATCCCAAAGAGGCACCAGGCAAGCCATTTCCTGTTTGATGACTAATGGATGGACTGGAGCCATCAACCCCCTCCCCAGGAATGGGCAAGCCAGTGATCACCATTCACTTGCTACCCTTGCCCTGCTACCTCTTCCAGTACCTGAGTCACTAATCAGTCTCAGGTAATCTGGTGAACAGTCAGGTCTTTTCCCCTCTATTTCCATACTCCTTAAATTTGTATACTTCCTAGTCCTTGTTGGACCTCTGGGACAAAACAAGGGCTGTACAGTCTATGCACCAATGCTGGGACAACAGTAAATTTTATATTCTGAAGGACTACTCTCAGGCTTGGTGACAGAGCTTTTTCATTCACTGGATCTGTCAACAGAATGTAGAATTGAAACTATGCTCAGTGACTTAAGAACAATAAGTTCATTTTCCCAAGGAAAAGAGCGAGATCTGACTGTTTTATCAGAAGCTAAAAGCTCAATCTGTGCTTGTCATCTAAATTACGTTTGCTAGTATTAGAGATGATATGACACTGTATGCAAAGGTACACAATTAATTTCTTCATATGCAAGTGGTCTGTGATTCATAGAAGCTTCTCTGCACATCAGCAGTGAAGCCTTTCCCTACCAAACAGCAAGAAATTCCTGATTCACGTGTAATGTGGTAGTCTGTGGGCATGGCTTATTGCATATATTTGTGTACTTCTCTGCAAGGATCCTTTCAGAGTATGGGGATTAGACACTGTACCAATGTAAGATGTGCACAGGGCAGTGCTAAATCTGTATGTATACATAGCTAGTAGTTACACTGCAGCTATTGTTAGCAATGGGAGAATATGAACAGGGCAAAGATGCTCAGTTTCACTTTCCTCAGACTGCTGATTGAGAGGAATATTCCCATACATTTGTGTGTCTGTGCATATATATGTGTGTGCATTTGTTCTGTATGTGTCTGCATATGTATGTCTAAATGTGCAGGTGTGCATCTGCCTGTCAGTCTGTGTATGTCAGGACATGCATAGTTCCTCTCTTTTCCTCTGATATCAACTGATATCTGTTACAGATCCAGTTAAAACACCCGTTATAATGGCACATCTCCCAAATCACCCCAAAGTGGCACAACTCATAACACTCTGTTCAATGACACAAAAATGCAGGACAACTTTGCTACTTTATTTCTCGACTTGTATTAAATTGCTGTTGCTGTCATTCCTAACTGGTATTGGGACTTAATTTGTAGGACTGTGTCAGTACGATATCAGTTTGCATATTTGCTTTTCTGCTTCCGAATTTGGGACCCTTGTGCAGTACTATATGGATTGCTATCACATTTGGAGTCCATTTATTTTAGTGGGATTTACATGGTTGCCGAGCAATGTACAACATTGCACTTTGGCATGTGGCAGCCATCCCTCAAACTGAGGCAAAGAACAGCCAGTATACCATTTCTTCCAACAGCTGTCATATAACCAAGATTTGACAGCTACTTTCACAGCTGTCAAAATAGCTCACAAACTGCAGTTAGTGTAGGTATGTTACAAATAGATCAGTTGGCAATGTGTGTGTGTGTGTGTGTGTGTGTGTGTGTGTGTGTGTGTGTGTGTGTGTGTGTGTGTGTGTGTGTGTGTGTATCTATGCGTGCACGCATGTGTGTCTGAACCTCCTACCCAAAGCCATAGCTGCAGTCAGAAGAGCAGCTGCTAGAGCATACAGGCATTTAGGCTCTTGTATTACTGTTATGATTCAGAGATATGTGAGTGATATTTTTATTACAGTGAGCATCATATGACATTTGCATGTATATAAATT
This sequence comes from Protopterus annectens, assembly GCF_019279795.1. Classification (NCBI taxonomy): domain Eukaryota; kingdom Metazoa; phylum Chordata; order Ceratodontiformes; family Protopteridae; genus Protopterus; species Protopterus annectens. The sequence goes on along the minus strand of NC_056733.1, from coordinate 273,829,904 downwards.
ATGTTTTTCTCAGCACAAAACAGTTTACTGGAGAAGTACAAGCTGTGCTGCTGAGCAGCTTACTGTGATCCCCTCCCCCCAGTGGTTTGGGTCTTTGTCTCCTACTAAAATTTTTTTTAGCTATTTTTATCTCACTCTCTCAATAATCCACTTTGTAACTCATACTTCGTCTCTCACATAACCTCCTTCACAATCTCCATTTTCATATTCTTTTCTTGGCTACCACCTGTTATCCTATTTCATGTTAGCAAACAACATATAAAATATTTAGGTGTGCTCAATGAGCCAAGAAGAATTGATGTTTGAGTAACTGAAAGCTCAGACATACTTTACCAAATTATATCATGCCCTAAATGTTTTACTCTTTGACTCTATCAATGTTTACTTTTTGGTTGTTTCAAAGTTTAAAGGCAAATACCTAACTTATTTTATTCCACGAATGCTTTACATTTTTGTTGTTTGCCTTGTTCACAATGTATGCTGACACTGTAAGCACTTTTATTTTGCCTGACTTTGTGGGTATATTATGCAAAATGTACTACTTGTAATTTCATTTGTTGCAATGTCCTGGATCATAGCTGAAAGTGTCAACTCAGATTAACTCAATGACCTTGTTAAGAAATAAAGAATCACTGCTCAACATGTAGTGACAAGGACACTGGAGTTAACGGAACTGATAAAGGACTGAGATTACGTTGCTATGCACATTTCTGATGTAAGAAGTGCGCTTAATAAAACTATTTTCACTATTGTTACACTTTAGCAGAGCAAGAGTATAAACAGCAGGCACCACAGAACTGTGGCAGAAAGTAAAGCAGCTTTAAAAGCTGCAACATACTTCATGTTGACACTTTTTTTTGTGTGTGGCTGCATGTTTTTTTACAGCTTTTTTACAGCTTTTAAACACTGTTACAAGTACAGCGACACACCTTGCTTCTAGACACTATTTGCTAGGTATGGCTGAATTGTTGTATTACAGCTTTCAAAAATATAAAATATTTCACACACCTACATTTTCTTTTCTTATGTTGTAGTGTATAGGAGCAGCAAAATCTCCATGTACTACAAAGAGCAGAACCAAGTGTACTACAGTTTTTAAAGCAGTAAGCATTCCTACACTTTTTTCTTTCTGTGAGTAACAGTACATAGAGATGATAAAGCTCTATGTATTACAGAAAATTATGATCGAGACTTTCCAGTCATAAAAGTTTTTGAAATGGATGTCAAAGTTCATCGCATTTTGTTTCATTCCACTTTCAAAAGTGCATTTTCTGAAACCCATTCCATAAACATATCAGGGCTATGTTATGATCAGAGACCCAATTAAAATTCTGTATGCAGATGACACTGAGTGGTTCAGCTGTAAAGGAGAGAAAGATTTAATGAGGTCAATTGAAAGGACAGAGAGCAGGAGTTCGATTACAAAGCCCAGATGAACAAATTTATTTATTTTGGTTATACCACTGCTGTATTGAAAAATAAGCACAAGCAAGCTGATGTTAACAAAAATGGGGAAGGAAAGGGTGCTGGCAGTTATTATCACCAAGAGCTAAGGTGAAAATCAAAATGTTGCACCAGAAATATTGCATTCAGTATGGGGACCATTTAAAGAAAAAAAAAAGGAAATTAGACTTGGAATGAAAACATGCAAAAGGCTTAAACAACAACCAGGAAGAATAAGCTATGAAAGAAAGATAGTGTACTTAAGGTACAGAAGATAAGATAAGATAATATAAAATAAGATAGGTATAATATGTACACAAAAAATGGGGAGAAAAAAGGTGTCAGACGTAGAGTTTAAGAGTAGTGATGGAGGTATATGTCAAATGGACGTGAAGATGTGTTAATTTAGAATACTCTGTGTCAGAAGATGACATAAAAAAATGCTGAGTGTGTGGTGTGCAATGATGGAACTCTGTCTATAGCCCATAGCAAGTAAGTTAATTCAATGGCTTTAGTGCTGAAAGAGACAGATGAAAGGGAGAAGAATTGAACCTTGGTGAGGTTTGGGAAAGTGGCATAATTTAGGGATGCATTTTTCATCAATTCATCTCTAAAGGAGACCAGAGAATTGTCAGAGGGCTGTTCCTTCACATAGGGGCATTTGGTCAAGGTTGCATGAAGGATTATGCCATCCGAATGATGATGTGACATTCCCACAATCCCATGCTGCTCCCATTGCCTACCTGCTTCATGAGTGTTTACCAAGGCATGGATGAAGAAATTAGTTAGGTTTAAGCAGAAGAAACATATAACAGATGTCTGGATGATTTCTCAGAGTTGTGAAGTTCTTCCCTGTATGGGGCTAGAAAGAGCACAGGCTGTTAGCTCATTCAAGGAGCAAACAAGAAAAAAGCCACCACTGTGGGCTGATGGTCAGTATATAAGAAGAACAAAAGCTGTGATTAAAAACCCTGAACCCAAATGACTGAATGGCATATTGACAGAATGCTGAGATGACTAAGGGATGCAATCCTGAATCTGTAGTTCAAACATCTCATATGTTTGGCCACAACGTGAAACAGTCCATGTTATCATTATTATCTGAATATATCCTAAAAGAGATTGTTCTGCCAGTATACAGCAACGGTAACCTAAGGCATAGCCAGACATATGCCATGTTTGCCATCGCATATACTTCAAAAAATAACTTATTTTGTGCAATGAGATGCTGTCGAATTTAGACTAAAACAGAGCCCTGCTCTAATATGGTTTCATTTATTAAGCTACAGCTTTTGTTCAATGGTTTTTTACTTATTTACTCACAGCCTGCCAGTATCTATCAGTCGAGTCTGTCATTACCAAACCTTTAAGACCCACCTAAAGGAACATCTTTCTAAATCCTGGATATGCTCGTGATCTTCTACCACCTAGTCTTATGTCTCCTATACCTCAAACTACACCTCAGCCACTCCAAAATATATATTATAATTTTATACCCTTTCCTCTCAACTACTACCTTAATTCTTTAACCATTTCCATCTAGCATCTTCCATGTAAAAAAAAAAAAAAAAATATATATATATATATATATATATATATATATATACATATATATATATATATATATATATATATATATATATATACATACATATATATATATATATATATATATATATATATATATATATGGATCTACGTTACATGATCGAAATTAAAAAACTTTGAACTCATATGGTTGAGACCATATGATTGAAGTTTTGCAATTTCAAACATTAAAAAAAAGAAAAAAAATTAAAACACATACATGAAGGGGGGCAAGCCCCTCTGCACCCCCAGCTATTAAAAGGCTCTATGTTAAATAAACAAATGCTTAAAATGCCGAGTACAACATACTCAAACACTTTTAAGCGAATGTTTATTTAACCGACAGCTCAGAATATCGCAAAACACAATATCGAAATGTTTTGTTTGGCCACCTACCCCTCCCAAGTCCTACAGAACACTAAACCAACTTACAGCAACTTCCAATACATCGTAACAAAAATAAAATTTAGACAAACATACCATAGCGTTGCAATCAGGAGGGCAAGCCCACCTACAGCCCCCCCCATGTGGGGGGCTGCACCCCTCAGACCCCCCTACTTATATATACCAACTCTGAGACCGCACTTCAGTGCAGAAAAGAGAAATACTCCATTTCTGCACCGTACGGTGCTGTTAGCAGTAGCTTACATGATGTAATACGTCACATATGTCACTGCTGGCCAACCAAAATATTTCAGAACTCCATTTTCCGACATTCTGGGCTGTCGATTAAATAAACGTTCGCTTCAAAGTGTTCGAGTATGTTGTACTCAACATTTTAAGCGTTTGTTTATTTAACATAGACCCTATTAAAATATACCAACTCCAAGATCACACTACACTGAGGAAAAGGGAATATTACTGTTCTGTGCTTTATGGAGATCTCTGTTTAAGTGTTCGAAGTTTTAAAACTTCGATCATATGGTTTCGGCCATATGAAATTCGAACTTCTAAACTTTGATCACTTAAATAGGACCCATAAATATATATATATATATATATATATATATATATATATATATATATATATATCGGGCCTACATTAGAACACCAAACTTTCAAAATTTCGAGTGTTCTCTATTAATCGAAAATTTAAAACATCGAACATACAGAACAGCAAATTTATTTCAAAGTTATTTCTGTTTTGAAAAAGGGTTTTTCTTTTGTTCCCAGTAATGCTGTGAATATTCCTAGATTAATTGTGGATTTTAGATTGTACCTCAGGAAATTAAATTTAAGTTTCATCTTTGACAACATTCCTAATGTTCAAACTGTGACAAATGTGTTTAAAAAGAACAGTACTTACAATCCAGCTTTGAATTCTACCATCCAAATGTTTGGTACACTTTGTGAGAAACAGTTTAGAGCTATGAAAAGATATATTCTTGACTCTAATTTGCCTCAGGGTGAAAGAAGGGCTCTGTTTAACTTAAGTAACAACAATGAAGTTAGTTATGAAGGCAGATAAAGGGGGTTCATTAATAGTTATGAAGACTACATCTTATGAACAAGCTATGCTTACTTTACTTGCTGATGATAACTGTTATAAGGCAGTTAGTAGTGAATACATTCTCACCTGCTTTAGGAATTTGGACACTACTTTATTTGATTTATTTTGTGAAGGTAGCATAGATTTTGACACGTACAGGTTTTTGCAAGTAGAATACCCTAAAATGGCTGTAATGTTTGGTATTCCCAAAGTACATAAAAATTGTACTTGCCCCCCCTTTTAGGCCTATTGCAGTGGCGGATTTAGGCATGGGCGCAGGGGCGTGCGCCGGCCCCTTTTAAAACTTGTTTTTTTTTTTTTTTTTTTATATATAAGTTGCCTCTTTAATCCAAACTCGCGCCAGCCCCTTTTTAAACTTGTTTTTTTTAAGTAGGCTACCTCTTTAATTCTGTGTCACCAAATGCGCCTATACGGAGATGCGATTGGAGGTTGCAGTCAGATGATTTTGTTTTTTTATAACAATCCATCTCCAACTGCATCTCCGTTTTAATTTAGGCGGTTTCAACCGTTGGAGAGAGCTAGCGTTCGGGTAAACCCGGAAAGGTATTACAGTAACTGGATTTGTGTTAGCATACAATTTTCTGATGGATATGATGTCTGGAAATCATCTGTTTGTCATTGTTTAATGACTTTGATCGGAAAACATGGCGAAAAAAGTGGTACACGTATGCTTGCGCACATAACTTGTGTCCCTGTACAAACGTATGTAGTATTCTGTATGCAATGTGTATATATTAGGTCAGCGGTATTTTCATTTGCTCCATAATAAGTAATTTATTTCTGATGCCCTACGTAAGCTGCAGCATCTCAAAGCCACTGTACTTCTAAAGTGTAACTCAACGCTGTTTGTTGGAAGCCGTCCTTAATTTTGGCACTAAGTTTTGCACTGCCACTCTTAAAGTGGCTTGTGGATTACAGTCATTACTTAACAGTCGCAGTATTCTTTTACAGAAAATACATGTTAATTCATATTCTCTTTTATGTCATCTTTTTAAGCTAGTGGTACAAGCATTTAAAATGCCCTTAAATCCCTACTATTGCTTTTTTTCTTGCTTTGCCCCTAATTCTGTAGGTACATTTTGAAAGCTATGCTCTCAATATCTTCTGATTTTTTTTCAGGAAACATTTGGCCGCAACATTTTGCTGTGCCTGTTCAAAAAATTTTGATTTTGTCACAGAACAGACACACTTTGCAAAATGCACATTAAGGGAAATATTATTCCAGCTTTATAAGTGAAAAATGTCAGTGTTTAAAAGTGTTCCTGATTTTGGGCCTTTTTCTCTGACATTAGAGACGAGATTAAAATTCTTCCAGCCCTGTGGTGCAGTGATAGACTAACAGTATGGGTGCTGCATGGACTGGGTGGGGGAGAACGGGAGTTAGCAGCCAATGCCTGTGTGCTCATTCTGGGGAAAGGGAGCCAGCTTGGCTTGCTGCATTGGCGCTACTTCTTGCTCTGTATCGCTGCAGTATAAAGAGCCTAGTATGCTTCCACTGCAAGTGTCAGGGGTTGCAGAAATGTGTATTTCCAAAGGCAGCAGCAATGGCTCATACAGGCTAGGGATAGGACAGTTCACAGGATCTGCAGATTGGCCTTCCCCCAAACACCTAACTCATGCTTCAACTGCAGAGTGAACTGTCTGCCTCTGATGGGGAAACAAATGGATATTTTAGAAAGGGTAGCCACTGGGTCAATCCTGTGGACCACAAAAAAATAAATAAATAAATAATTGAGAACACCTGTTGTGAAGTGTTCTATTATCTTGTTTTTTTTTTTCCAAGAACAGATCTGGAAATGGGTGCAGAACATGAGCTGAACATATTGTGACTGATATACCTGTATCTTTATTTTTCTTTTGGTCCTGATCCTCCCTTCTAATTATCAAGGCTGCCACCCCCACTCCCTACTGACCTATTCATTCCTATACTGTCTATACAGTCAGTATTAAGTGTTGTAAGAGTAGCACACAATGTTTTGTACAGGGACATACTGCTGGACGTGTTGGAGGATATTTTTCGTTTTAGTGTCAATGAAGTGCTTGTGCATACAAGGGCGTACTAATGAAATGGTTCATTTTGGTGTTTATGCATACATGGACATACCACTGAAAAGATCACCATGGGAAATGTCAGTGAAGTGCTTGCGCATACTGGGACAAACTACTGAACGGGTCATTTGGAAAATTATTCAGATTTGTGTCAGTGAAGTGGTTGTCAGGGTTCAAGTTTTCATTTTTTTTTTTGCATACATGATACATACCACTTGAAGGGATCACACAGGAAATTATTCATTTTGATGTAGATGAAGTACTTTTGGATAAAAGGAGAAAGAAACTGAAGGGGTCATTTTGGGGAAATGTTTCATTTTGGTGCATGTGCATACACTGGCAAACTCCTGGAGACGTCATTGGGGAAAGGTTTCATTTTGGTGTTATTTGAGTGGTTGTGCATATGTGGGCAAACTACTCATGGGCCGTTGGGGTTATTCTTTCATTTTGGTGACTGAAGTGCTTTTCCATACATGGCTAAACATCTGAATGGGTTCATTGGGATGAATCTTTCATCAAGAGTACCAGAACTTGTCAGATTTAGGATGCATGGCTAGGCTTAAAAAGGCCCTTGTGGTCGTCAGCCTATTAAGCACATATGAACCATATGAACTGTCTGCCAGACAGAATACAGTTTAATTTTAAAATAAAATTGACAGAGTTGGAAAAACTATATTGAAAGTGCTGTCGAGTGTGAGCCAGTGATCCACATCGAGGTAATTTGTACATCTCCTATGACAATGGAATGAACTGCTAACTTACTGACTGATTTTGGCAGAGATTTGTGAAATTTCTTTGTGTTAAATGAATTGCTTTGATTCCATGCTGCTTTGTAAATGGGCATTAAATCACAGTAATGTTTTTACAGTGACCAATAACTTCCATTCCTTGTCTTTACTGTTTAGTTTGGAAGGTCTTATTTTACCTCCTTTAATACATTATTTTTATTGATGAACAAATGAATGATGTATGCAGTACTAATATTTCTTACAAAAGCAGTTTAAATAGGTAAAGTACGCTATGTGACTGTGCATTAAAGTTCTGCATGCAGTCGTACTGCTCCTTGGTTAGACAACAAAATGTTCAAATCAGTAATTCTGTAAGCACTCCTGCAGCAAAGGTAAAGCTTTCTTCAAAAACAATGTTTTTTTTTACCTTTCTAGTGAATTAAAACTTTCAAGTTCATAGTTTCATATGTGAGTATTAGTCTGTTGCCCTGAATGGACATTTTAAATCTGGCCATGCTTTCCATTTGTGACCCAGCTATGCTATGTTATTCCATAAGTGTTTAACTATCCAGCCCTGTTTATATTTAAATACTTCTCATTTATAGCAGATAATTTTGTTTGGCTCTCACCTTCACATTATTAGGGGTCCTTATTATAAGGTAGGGTGTTTAAGCCCTGTCTCTGTCTATTAGTAAGATAGGGGTCAGTCCTCGGTTAACTTTCTATTTCCCATCCTCTGGTCTAAATTATGCTTAAATAGGGTCAAGGAAGGACGTTTTTTATATATGAGCAGTCTGTTCCACAACAGTGGTATCCTCTGGGATATGTATCTGTTCCTCCAGACCATTATGTTGGCAGAAGAGGTTGAGGTTTCTGGACTGGGTATTTCTAATACCAATTTACTTACGGATGTGCAGTAGGTGATGTGCAGTAGGTCCATTAGTATTGGGTCTGTGGATGCCTTATAAGCTAGGTACAGGTTGTCTCTTAGTAGTCTGCATGAAACAGAGAGTAGAGGCAAGGCTTTCAGGCAGTCCATGTAGGTCATATACCTTAAGCCCACTATTCTTTTTTTAAGGAGCCTCTGCGGAGGATCCCATTATTGCAAGTGCCTGGACAAGTACATTCCAAAAGGAGCATGTTAGTCTTCAATGGGTCTAATGAGAGCTGAATTAAGTGGGATAATGACCTCTCTGGACCTCATTTTTTATTTTACTGGTCTAATTTCCAAGGTGCCAAGCGGTACGTTTGCGAGTGTGCCCTGTTTGCCGCGCTAACTACAACCCCTTATGCAGAGTCTTTGAGTAATTGTTCTGGTTTAATGCAATATATATTTTTTATTATCATTGTGTAAAAAAACAAGTTTGAGTAAAAAAGATGTTATTTGACATTTTGAGTAAATGGTTTATTGTGTTAAATAGTGTCTGTTGTACTATTGCAAAACAAGTAAATAAGTGGTCTTAGTGTTTGGAGTGGTTATAGTAACTTGTTAGCTAACAGAAATAAGTACGTTAATTTTTTTTCAGGTTTTTTGTTGTTTATGAAATGATTGGACTGTATTCCCACAGTACACTCCCAACCAGAAAAAGACTTTCATTTGTTTCTGATTAAATGTCAGCAGTTTGCATGAAATTATTATTTTTATTGCAATGGTAACATTTAAAGGGTTGCTTTCTGTTGGATATATTGCCGTTCATCCCTGACGTTGAAGTTAGCACTTTCGATTTATTTGTTTCACATAAACAAATCGGTTCCAAAATAGTTAAACCTTTTTTTTTACTTCCGGATAGTGTGAAGAATGGGAGGACAGTAGGTTGATGCCATCATAATTTATATTTATGAATTATTGTGGTCTTAATATTTGCAGCAGTAGTTAGAATTGTTTTCTGGATTTTAGTTAACTGTAGACACCGTTATGATATTTCTTCGAAAGCTACACTGTGTCATGATCCAGCTGTTAATTTCCAGACAAAACTTGTCAGAAATGTAAGGTCGGAATTAGTGTGTACAGAAATGTGTGTTTTTGCTCTGTATTAAATGTTGATGGGCAGACTGAGTGAGTCTCCAATGTACATTTTCTACTAGAATCTCCTATGCCTTTTTTCCTTTTTGGGTAGACTATTCATATTTGCAGTTTATTAATTTTTTGTGGGAACGTTTGTGTAAAACTAATTTGCTCCATGTACTTGTAGTATGTGGGATGTATTACCATTAAAATGGATTTCTCTGCACCTTTCTGAATGGGAATGCTAGATTACAAATCTTGTTCAGTTTAAAAGATGTGTGTGTGTGTGTGTGTGTGTGTGTGTGTGTGTGTGTGTGTGTGTGTGTGTGTGTGTGTGTGTGTGTGTGGCATTAGTAGAGAGTAGTAAGTGAGGGATTTGTAAGGGGGAGGTGTTGGCTAGGATGATACTTTTCTTATTGACGACCCATGTCCGTAAGGGACAGAGCCCAGACCATTTTCCATCCAGTTGTCAAGGTTTAGTTTGCATAGGGTCAGGGATGAACTCTGTTTTACATAGATGAGGAGCCTATTCCATAGTGCAGGGATTCTGTGAGATGCATCTATCGCACCATCATGTTCTGTTTATATCACAAATTAAGTTCATGTCCTTGGGTGTAGTGTTTCTGGTAGTGGTTTGTTTTGCTCATGTGCAACAGATCCATCGGATCTACTTCACAAGGTCAAAATTCCTAAGATGAAAAGATTGAAACTTTTATTTACTGCACAGATCATAGGTTGGTACTAGGCTATCGGTCCTAGGGCCTATACAAACCTAGCCATAACAATTCCCTGGCTATTTCTTCCCACAGTATTTACTTTCCTGGACCCCTGTCTAGCAGGGTGACTGATGTGATCCCCAGGGTGAATTCCTATCTCCCATCCAGTTGTCAAGGTTCCTTTTTAATGAGGTGCTCTGCTTGACATGTATGGGCAGTCTATTCCAGAATCTGGGGAGTCTCTGGGTCAGGAACGTATCCCTCCAGCATGTTTTGTTCATTGTGATGACAAGGTTTAGTTCCCAGAGCGTGTGACTCTGAGGGATTGGGATTTCTTTGTGTAATATGTCCAACAGCTCTGGGTCTGACATGCCTTGTATGTTAAGCAGAGATTCACTCTGAGTAGGTGATATCAAACTTTTCAGTGTTTAGTGTACTGCCACCTATGGGGTAATTCATGGGTACATGTTTTTTCCCAAAGGGGATAACTATACATTGCTTGGCATTGAGCTTGAGCCCATGGCTCTGGCTCAAAGCATCCATTTCTGTAAGGCTCTTTTGTAGAATATTCACAAAAGTTGGGGATTCAATAATGGCTCCCAGTTTGCAGTCATCTGTGAACTTTGTTAGCCAGAGTCCCTTAGTTTTAGCCTGTACTTCAGAGAAGTAGATGCCAAACAAGAGCAGTCCCAGGACTGAACCCTGTGGTACTCCACTTTTCTGGAGATGGATTTGGAGTCTGTTGCTTTTACAGTGTGGGTTCTGTCAGTATGCCAGTTGGCAACCCATTAAGTGATGTGGGGATTAATCCCCACCTTAGTAAGTTTATCTGATTAGAGAGTGGAGGATGGTGTCGAAGGCCTTGGCAAGGTCCAGATAGGATGTGTGAACCGCCTTACCCTCGTCCACAGCTCTGGAAACTGATTTCAAGAAGTCAGTCAGGTTCAGGAGACAAAATCGACCCTTCACGAACCCAAACTTGAGTGGTGTCCAGTGTCCGAAGGTTGCCAATGTCTTTGTTTTATAAGTTCCATGATAGTACGTTCCATGGCCTTGCAGGTCAGGCTTATTGGGCTATAGTTCCCAGGATCCAAGGTGGATCCCCCCCTTGTTTAGTAGGATAAATGTAGCTGTGCGCCACTCCAGTGGGCACGAAGCTTGAGGTGAGGCTATGATTAAACATGACCAGGTCATTTTGTGGTTCATGTAGTACACAGCCTGGGATGTCATCTGGTCCCATGGATGCTGTATTCTTAGCTTTGGAGAGTGTGTTTTTTACCTGTGTGGCTGTGATTACCGGAATTTGACAATCTTTTGGTATTGAGATGGGCCCTTTAGTTGGTGAGAGGGGGGGTGAAGTTTGCACTGAATTGATCTGCCAGAATATTGGCAATATCCCTGGGATCAGTATATTTAATGCTATTCTTTTGTAGCTCAGAGCAGATCTGAGCATTGCCATTTAGATTCTTGACATAGTTATCGAATGCCTTGTGGTTATCTTTGGAATCTTTGCAATTATATTTTTGTAACTAGCTTTGGAGAATTTTATGAGGCATCTCAGCTTCTTGCTGAGGCTGGTAAGAGGTTTTTCATCCTGTGATTTTCCTCTTTTCTGCAACAGTTTCTTCCTTTTGTTGTAAAGTTTGTTTATGGCAGTGGACCACCATATTGGCTTCCTTTTTTGGAGGAGAGCATCTTGGTTCTGTTTGGGATGGCACAATTCATGCACAAGTGGATGTGCTCATACAGTGCCCTAGTGTAGGATTCAGCAGTCGAACATTCAGTTCCTGTCTGCATGGGTGTCATGAAGTTTGTCACTTCTGACTTGAGTCGCATGAAGTTGGCTTTGGAGAAGTTTTTTTACAGAGGTTTCCTTACTGGGGGGTGGGAAGGGATGTGGATGGGAAGGGATGTGGATGTCAAGGGTGATTAGTTTATGGCCAGACCTGACCAACAAGGGGTGACTATAGGTGTGGATCATAGAATTCCCATGTTGGTAATGACCAAGCCTAGGATATTGGAGCCCCTGGTGGGACTATGGATTAGTTGATCCAGGGCAATGGAATTTATGAACTCCAAGTACCGTTGGGCGAAGGTGTTGGCACATGAGTAGTTTTCACATTTAATGGCAGGGTAGTTGAAATCTCCCAGTTTTAGGGAGTTTGGTTGTATCTTAATATTCTCCAGTATGTTTAGAAAGGTGTAGTGAGAATCTTGGGGCATGGTGGGGGATCTGTAGCAAGCTACAATTTGGATTGCAGTCTTACCTTGTGTTAGTTGCACTTGGAGAATTTCAGACGCATAGTGTTAGGCAACTATCCTGGTGGTGTGAATATGTGCACTCCACCTTAGTGTTTTGGTCCTGGTTTGGTGGCCAAAAAGTATAGTTGTAGCCTGGTATTACAGGGGTAATACATTAAGATAAAGGGGTAAATATATCCACAGCCAGTAAAAAGGACAGAACTTCACTTTTTTATATAAATAAAAGCTTATCCTTGTAGCATTTTAGTTGCTTATTCTGTTTCGTATAAACATTTAGGTGTTTCAGATACAGAATAACTGTTTTATGCAGCTATTACATAAAATATAGGAAATATATTTGTCCTATAATCTCAGGACATTTTCCTTTTTTTTTTCAGTTTCTTTGCAGGACACAACTGCCCAAAGAGGGACTGTCCCTCGTAAAGTGGGACAGGTGAGACAGTGCCCTGTGCTAATAATTAAAAGCAATGTCTTAATTCTGCTCTTCCATGGGTGGTTGCTGACCTTTTAGTCACATGCATTAGTAAGAGGTAAGAAAATGTCCTACAAGTTTTCTCTGATGCAGGATGCACCCTCAGAGTGTTTAATTACACATGGCATACGAAGATGAAAAGAGAGGTAGCTTAGCATCTCACTGTGACCATCTTTATCAGACTGCAAGGATATGCTTCACCTGGTTAAAGATTAAAATAAAGTCTGGAAAATCCAGCAAGTCTCCTTTACTAAGAATTTATATGCAATTTTTTTTTCCAAGAACGTTTACTTTTGTACCTTTATGTATGTATTTCATTTACTGAAGTCTGCTCACATTATTTTTTGAGATAGCAATTTCTTTATTATTAATAATGACATACCTGAGCAAACCCTTCGTTATTTCAGTGGTTTCATTTAATGCTTTGTTATCCACTGCAAGAATATGCTACACATGGATCTAGCTTTGTTATACATCTCCTTACCTGCTCAGTTTGATTATTGAACTGTGATTTATTTATCTTACATATATCAACTGTATCATATTCTGAATTTTCATTTATAGTCTAGGAATCACCTGTGTCCTCTTGAGAAGCAAAGAAATGTTATAAGATTCTTGTAAAGCAATGATCCTTAGTGTAGACTTTTGCCATTTGGCTCAAAAATGCAAATAGAGTTAATTGTTCATTATGATAAAAACACTTAAAAAAACTTGGTCTTGTGTGAGGGTAAGGTTAATTTCATAAGTCTTGTGTTTCCAAAGTTATCCTTGTTACCAAGCTGTGTTTCACTCTCAGGTGAATAACTGGTTATGATTGATTATAGTATATGTGTTAATCATGGTTGCTTCCTCATAAGCAGGAAATATTTTGAATAGTGCTGTGACAAGTAGCAAAAATGAACCTGAAAATGTTAATGTAGTAAATTGCACACAGAGAAATTAGTTCTAATAGGCAAGATATCTAATGATTTATTTTAATGCATAAACATGATTGGAATTAATTTTATTGGAGGGCATGTTTGCAGGTTAGTTTGACTCTAATCAGTGTTTTAATATACTGTTTTGTCAAGGCTGTATATTATATATTATACATGTATTCTTTATATTTATGGCATCATTTTTATGCTTACCAAAATGTGTTTAGATCAACATGCAGGTAACCTGATGTTACACCTTTATTTATGCAGTTTCCTTAAAGGAACACACTATTCATATCCATTGCTTGCTGCTTCATTAAATTCGGTGCATCATGTGGTATATATCATTGTGGCTCAGAATTCCATCCCATGATTGAGTGGCCAAAATAAATGTATTTTGTGGCAGCCAGGTTTTCTGTAGTCTTTACTCCTGTCTAGATGATGAGGTCATTTAATTTGAAATATTCCAAATGATGGAACAACAGTGAGTAACTACAGTGTGAGGGAAACTGACTGGGGTAACATTCTTCATGTTTGTTTACACTAAATGTGAAGTTGGACTTGCAGTGTCTTAATTTAAAGAAGTCAACAAAACCTACTGAAATAACAGATTTTCATTGCTGCACATATATACTGTAGGAAACCCAGTCTATATTTAAGATGGTTATCAAAATCTAATACATTTCCACCTTATTGGTTTTACATAACTTTAATGTAAATTTTATTTATTAGATAAGAAAGATCGAGGGGGGAATAGAATGAAAGCTTTTTACCACACAGTAAATTTACATGTAGAATGTTTTTTGTTCAGAATAATTCATTTTCCCTATTTCAAAGTCAGAAAATGTGAAATGTATAATGCAGCATCTTATTGTTTTTCAGGAGAGGGGTGATTACCCTCCATTAATGCTTAATGTGCACTGTGTACAGTTTTTCTCTGTCAAACTTCAAGCACTCTGATGTCATGGATTGCATTTGTGTACCATCCTTTTCTGTTTCTACTGAATGTGAGCATTAATTTACTGTACTTTGTAAGCATATTCTTCGTAATACTGCATGTGAAAATTTTAACTTACAGGGTCACTAACAGTAAATCTTAACATTTGTTTACCCACCTTAATTTTTGATTTAACCACCTTTTTAACCCACAAGAAGGTTGAAATGTACTAGTAGTGTCTCTTCCCTGTGAGGACCCATGTCCTTAAAGGTAGCAATGCTGAAGGTGTAAGACATACATACACATTGTTCATTGCTCTCTCCTATTCTTCTCTGTGTCTGACTTACTAATGTTCTCTCAGTTTATCCCTGAGGAAAATAAGTGCATAGTGGCTAACACTGTCTATCCTGCACTATTATTTCAGTGGAGTACTATTTGCAGAGCTATAATTTTATAAAAAATGCAACTACATTTAGACATAATCAGAAGTGATTGTCTTCTCTCTCAGAGTTAATATAAAAGTGCTTGTTTTGCTGTGGCTACATTATTAAATTGAATGCTGTGAGAATTGTCTTAGATTTAATAAAGACATTAAACTTGAGGCATTTAAAAGCTTTGTCTTAATACCTTACTTCTACTTCATATTCTAGTAAGAAGCCCTCCACTAACTCTGCAGAAGAATAGAAACAGCTTTAAATGCTGAGTAATACTGCACACTTAAAAATTAGACACTTTCTTCTTTACCAGCATCTAGTCCTTCCAAATAATATAGGAACATAAGGAGGAGGCTGACTGAGAATGTGTATTATTGGGTGCATCATCTCCTCTTCCAGCTAAATATGCTGTTATTTCAAGAGAAACTAACACTGAAAACATTACCCCCTACTTTTGATTATAAATGCTTTGATAGGAAATAACTTTCTTAAAGAGCATATAAAATGTATGTTGCCTCCAGGGATGTTTACTTGTCTTTACAGTCCAGCTGTTTAGTAACCATCAGGGTTGTGATTGTTGATCAGAGACCCTCCCCCTTAACATATCTGTCTTTGTGATGACTTCTTCTAGTACAGTATTTGTTTTATTCTGGATCAATTGACTACAAGTCTGTCAGACCCAAGATTCTTCTGTTTACATACCTACACTTTTCTTTTGCCTTCCTTGCTGGATTGCTACCCACCCCACCACACCCTCAAATTACCGTAGGCCTCAGCAAATCCTTGAGCAGGGATGTCAGGTCACAATCACAAACTGAGTGCAAGTGGGTGAGCCTGTGCTCTGTTGATTCAAGCATACACTGTATATTTGAAGCTCAAGACACACACACACACACACACACACACACACACACACACACACACACACACACACACACACACACACACATGCTTCTTGTTGATAGCTTTCATGTTCTATACACCTCCAGTTACCATTAGTGGCTATTACAGTGGCATGTATGCCCACCATTCGAATGTGAATTAGCTTATGGATCATTGATTAACTCACACCCAAGCCATTCATCTCACTTTTGAAAATCATACACATGTTACAGGTGGCACTGATGGACATTCTCTGTTCCTCTGGAATGGTCTATACAAGCTACACTCTTTTTGTTGGTGACACCTTTGGATATGACCTGATCTTGTACAAATATTATGTTTGACGTTAACAGATATTCAGTATATCAGCTATTGGATGACCCCTTGTCTACCTATTTCTACTACTATATCCACAGCAGAATCGCATACAGCTGAGTGTAAGTTGATGTCTTTACACATGTCAGACCTTCTTAAAGTCATCTTTTCATAACCACCAAACCTAGAGTCCCACTTTCCCACTTCATCCCCGGTAGTCAGCTAACCAGACTGCGCCCCCCCCCTTTGCAAATTTCTGGATCCGCCACTGTATTGTATCTGCATCATACTCTAAGACAGAACCCATTTCAGTTTGGCTTGATAACATCTTTAATCCATTTGTTCAAGTATCTAAGTTTTATTTAAGGGACTCTTGGCATTTACTAGAACTGTTAAATGAACTTAAATGGCTCTTCTGCTTCCTTTTCTTTTGCAGGTTTGGATGTCACCTCATTATATACTAGCATTGATCAGGAGGTTGGTTTGGAATACTTGAGGGAATATCTAACTGAGTATACAGTTCTTGAAAATGTTATGGTCAATACTGCTTGCACCCTTATGGAATTAGTTCTTACTAATAATTTCTTCAAATTTGGTCAGAGTTTTTTTCAGCAAACATCTGGAGTAGCTATGGGGTCAAGAGTAGCACCCTCATTTGGCAATATTATTATGGCCCTTTGGGAAAAGAAACATCTTTATGTGTCACCTTTTGTAGAAAACATCTTGTTTTACAGGTGATACATAGATGATTTAATTTTTCTTTGGAAGGGCAGCTATGATAGTTTTTTACTTTTTGTTGAGCATCTTAATCGTAGCACTACTTTTTTGAAGTTTACTATTGGCAGTTTTGGGGACTCCATAGACTTCCTAGATTTACATCTTACTTTTGACATTAACATTTTGCATTTTCAGAGTAAGATTTTTAGAAAGAACACCTTTGTTAACCAGTATTTACATCGTGAGGGTTTACATCCTGACCATATAAAAAGTTGGGTTGTCAAAGGTCAGTTTATACGACTCAGCAGATTGACCACTGTATATTCAGTTTTTTTAGAAGAAGTAGACAAATTGTTAAGTTTTTTCAACAAAGAAGTTATGACTTGAATTGGCTTCACAGGATTGTTCAGGAAGTTATACAACTTAGGGTCATTTCTGCACGTCCAATTTTGGACAACAATGTCATCTGTAAGGTCACATCTCATAGTGTCATGAATGGTGGTTACAAGAATTTCATTTTAGCTTTTCCTATACCTATTTGCAATGAAATGAGTGTAATAAGAAAGATTCTCCTGGAACATTGGAAGGTAATTTGGGGCAATGCAGAACTGGTCAAGATTTTAGGTGACAAACCATTTTTTGTTACAAAAAGGTAACTAGCATCAAGCACATTTTAGAATTTAAGAAAAATCAGAGTACAAGTTCAGTAGTTAGCTCAGTCTGAAGTTTTTCATGTGGTAAATGTAAACAGTGTAGATACATGAGTAATGTGTCCAGTTTAGATTTCAAACATTTAAAAAGAAAGTTTGTGGCTAGAGGGCGTTACTGTTGCAACACGACCAATGTGGTATATTGTGCAACATGTGACACATGCCAAAAGTTCTATGTTGGGAAAACCATTAGAGCATTAAATAAAAGAATTTATGAGCATTGTTTAGCTATAAGAAAGAAGGATGTCAACAATGCTCTGGCTGTTCATTCCACAGAATGTGTACTGTTTAAGAAATTTTCTTTTTTTGTTTTGGAAAGGATTAACACTGACTTGTTTTCTGGTGATTCTAAGGCACTTTTAGAGTGTAAGGAAAGTTTGTGGCAGATATTATTATTAGCTGACGAACCTTCTGGCCTTAATGGTGCAGTCAACATGAAATGTTTTCTGCAGATGGCTAGGATTAAAAAATTTTATAATTTTATAGTTTTTTATTATATGGATATTTAAACCACTTGATTAGATATTATTATTATGGTGACAATATGTGGTCAGCATCAAGTAATAGTGTGATTCAACAATTTAAATGTATTTAGTCATTTCACTTTAAGGTTTTTCAAAATGAAAGTCATGTGATTTGATATCAAATGGTATTTAAACAGTTTGTAATTAATGGAGTGTTTGTTCTGAAGAAGCTCATGTGCATTAAAGTGAGTGAAAGCGCTTAACAAAGTTACATTGGTAGTCCTGTGGTTGGATTTATTGTCTCTTTTTTTGTTTTGGTGCTCTTTTTATCTTGTTTTGGTCGAGTATATGTGAGTTACTTCTGTAGCATGACTTGCTAATGTCCTGGTATACAGATTACCATTCCCAAAGTCAATGGTTCAAACCCATTCAAGTGTAATTTTGTTGTCTTGCTATCATGTGTCCCATTCCCCTGAAATGTGTTTTACACTCACCTTTTCAATGAGTACATCTATGGTACAGCTTGCAAATGCCATCGTGAAGATTATCATTGCCAAAGGTTGGAGTTTTAACTCATTTAGGTTTAATTTTGTTTTGTTCTGTTATCATATGTTCCATTGAACCAAAAGTAAACATTCCTATCATAAATATGTAAATTATGCGGGGGAGTGTGGCATCTTCTAACTTATTTTATGTTTGGATTTTTGCTATGCAGTTGGGAAATATAGGCTCCTATCCCACCTCCTTTCTGCTCATTTTGTACTTGCTCACCCTATGTTGTACCCTTTTCATCTCTGTCTTTCCTAAACTCCTATTTCCAACCTATGATATGGTGAAAAAATAAATACAACATACATACATGCCTTGAATAAGTGGAAATTATTTTTTCTGTGTTCATATCCAATGCAACAGTTGGGAGACAGCAACTTTGCTGCCCATATTTAAGCACAGAGAAATGACAGTCCTTGTCCTATAGCAAAAACTGAGGAAAATCCTTTCAATGCATTATGACTTTGCCATCCTTGTTGCAAAGTAAGAGTAGTGATGACATCACAGTAACCACATTTTGAGTTTAGATTTGGAAATGACAACCTACACTAAATGTTTTAACATGAATCAAAAATTTCTGTTCATGTATTCTACCTCTGTGAAACTGTTCAGAAAAGAAATACAGTTCATAATAAGTAATCCAACTTATTTGTGCCAACATATCATTTTACTGAAGGATTCAACTGGTCTAACAGTCTCAGAGCCCTTCTTAGCTTAACCTTCTTATGAGGCTTACTGCAGATTAATAAATGCTGGATAAGTTTATTTCTACATGACGTGATTAAAATCCTTATATAACTAATATTTAGCATTCACTAGGCAATTTAGCTATTGTAATAGTAGCTATAAAGCAGAGGCACTGGAATATAACATATTTAAAGCCATGTAATGACATTTTTGTCCTTTAATATAGCCCATTTGAAGGTTATGACTAAATCACTACCACTCTATTCAGAATTATAGCAGCTGCAATAAATCATTCATCTTGCTTTTTTTTTCAACATCTCTGCATTTGTTGGTATAGAGCAGATTTACTTTTATAAAATATACTTATGACTTCTTACTTGACATGATTCTAGCAAAGTCATTTGAAATGCAATTGCATTTTAGGAACTGTAATATAAAGCTCTTGTTATACATCCATTTAGGAGCAAAGTTCTGTTTTTATTTGCCTTGACACAGAACAAGTTGTCCTAAATGCAAACTGCAGTGTAAGTACTGAGTTAATTAAAATATGGCAAATAAAGTAAATGAACTGAACATTCATGCACGTAAAGAGACTTGCATCACACCTTTTCTAACTATTAAGGTAACAAAACAGCATTACTTTTTTCATCTCCAAAACTTGTAAATCATAGGATCATAGGACGTTACTAGACTACTGGCCCTGAAGCTCTTACAAGCATAGCCAAGAATTATCCCACATTCTGACACGTCAGCACCCAATGCCCCTGTCCAGCAGGGACACAGGTGGAATCCCGGGGTGTATTTTCTGTTCCCCATCCAGTTATCCAAGTTGTGCTTATAAAAGGTTAATGAGATGCTCTGCTTGACATGGAGAGGGACTCTAGTCCACAGAAGGGGAAGTCTCTGGGACACAAATCTGTCCAGCCAACAAATCTTATTGATGTCACAGACCAGGTTGAGGTCATGTGCACAGGTTACTCGAGTGGAGCTTGACTTGTGGATATGCAGCAGTCCCATCAAGGTGGAGTCTGAGATTGCTTTGTGTGCCAGACAGAGGTCACCTGTGAGGAGTCTGTATGTGACTGAGTAGAGGGACAGGGCTTTAACCCTGTCTGTGCAATGTAAATGTTTGAGGCCCTGAATTCTTCTGGTGAGGAACCTCTGTGGTCTTTTCAGTTGATGCATGTGCTTTGTGAGGTACATGCGAAAGGGTCTATATTATAACATCGAATCTTACAAAGATTGAATGTTATAATATCTAACCCATAATGTCGAGCGCTGAAAACAGTGAAGGTGCAGGACATCAAATTCTTTCCCAGGGAAAGAATTTGGTGGGCCGTTGCTGTGGCTTCGCTGTTTTCAGCATTCGATATGTTGGAGCGTTACGGGTCGGATTCAGATAAGTGTGCGATTGTGTGTAGGTTAAGGGTAGGGAGCAGGTTAGGTGAGTTAGGGTTAGGGCTCGGGTCAGGTAAGTGTGCAGTTGTGTGTAGGTTAGGGTTAGGGGGAAGGTTAGGTGAGTTAGGGTTAGGGCGCGGATGAGGTGAGTGTGCGATAGTGACAGACCTTAGGGTTAGGGTCGGGTTAAGGTAAGTGGATAGCTAGTAGTGTATGTAAAGTTTAGTTTAGGTTTAGGTGTAGGATTTTAAGTGTATATACGTGGATGGCTGTTTTTTGTGTGTGTTTATGCTGTGTGTATGTTTCTCAGAATAGCAAATTTTTTCCCTGGGAAAAAATTCATTATTCTGACTGTTCGATGTTTTCAGACTTCGATGTTTAGGGTTTCATATAATAACATTCGATGTTAGAGAACTTCAATGTTATGATATAGACCCCATGTCAAAAGGGGCATTGTACTCAATAATGGGTCTTATAAGGGAATACTACAGAAATGTTATGACCTCCTTGTCCCTGGATGAGATACACTTACTAATGAGTGGGCG
This sequence comes from Protopterus annectens, assembly GCF_019279795.1. Classification (NCBI taxonomy): domain Eukaryota; kingdom Metazoa; phylum Chordata; order Ceratodontiformes; family Protopteridae; genus Protopterus; species Protopterus annectens. Next base: position 273,808,577 of record NC_056733.1, on the reverse strand, counting down.
ATGTAGAAAGTTTTCCATACAGCTGAGGCAATGTGGTCAAAAGTCAGTTTGCTGTCAATCTGGGTGCCCAAGTCCCTCATGACTGATTGCATGCTTAGGACCTTGTTATTAATGTGATAATTTGTTGGGATATCACTCTCCCCAAGGGGGATAATGATGAAAGTTTTGGCATTCAGTTTGAGGCCATGTTTCTGGCATCAGTCATTTGTTTGGTTGAGACCCTGTTGGAGGATGTCTACATCACTAGGGGAATTGATGACAGTACCTAGCTTGTAGTCATCTGCAAACTTGGTCAGCCATAGTGCACTGGTTTTGGCCTGCACCTCAGAAAAGTATATCCCAAACAACAGAGGCCCTAAGACCAATTGGTGGGGTACACACCACTCATTACAGGTCTACTGCTTGAGGTGGCTTCTCCAATTTTGGCTAGGTGGGTTCATTCAGTGACCCTGTTTGCTACCCATCTGGCAACATATGGATTGATGCCTAGTTGAGAGAGTTTATCTATTCTACCTGAGTGAGGAATAGTATCTAAGGCTTTAGCCAGGTCAAGTTAGGTGGTGTGTACCGTCTTCCTCTTCATCCATGACTGCGGTGACTTTCTCAAAGAAGTCGACCAAATTTAACAGGCATGACCTCCCCTTGATAAAACCAAACTGTGTGGGATCAAGTGTTTGGAGGTTGCCAATGTCCTTGTTAATGAGGTACATGATAATCAGTTCCATGGTCTTGCAGATCAGGCTAGTTAGGCTGATGGGTCTATAATTACCTGGATAGGTGGATGCACCACCTTTGTGCAAAGGAATGACAGCCACTGTCCTCCACTTGGTTGGGATGAAGCCGTACTCAGGCTTTGGTTGAATAAAGTGCCTAATGGTGCCACAAGTTCCTGCCTGAGTTCAAGTAGGATGCAGCCTAGGATGTTATTGAGTCCCATGGAGGCTATATTTTTTGCCTTTGAGAGGACAGTGATGACTTGCTCCCTAGAGATAAGGAGAGGGGGTCAAGTGCTGCGGATGTCCTGATTTACTGATGGGGGGAACAAAAGAGCGAAGTTTTCTCTGCAGCTGTCTGCCAACAGGTTGGCTATATCTATGGTATTTGTGTATGTGGTGTTCTTGACCTGCAGTTCTGAGCAGATCTGAGTGCTTCCTTTGAGACTGCGAACATATGTGAAGAAAGCCTTATGATTGTCTTTAGTAGATGTAGCCAATTTGGACTTGATGTTTGCTTTGGAGGATTTCAGTAGTGCTCTTATTTGCTTGTTCAGGCTAAGGAGAGATTGCTTCCAGTTAAGCACGTGCTCCTTCTTGGTCCTGGACAGCAATTTTTTCCTTTTGTTATAGAGTTTATTTATTACAGATGTCCACCAGACAGGTTTACTCTTCCTTGAGGAGGAGGATTTTGTCCTGTCGGGTATTTCTGATTCCAAGCCTGCTAAAAGATGTACCAAAGACCTAGCCTGAAAAACTGTCAAAATACAAAGATTTATGGGAAATGTTATTTACAAACCTTCCCATTTTATGATACCATGGGGTCAGATATTTCTACTTTAGGAGTAAATGGAAACCGTATTTAAATTATATCTGACAGCATTTTTCAATGTGCAACAAACATGAGATTATTCTTTCTAAGAGTAATAATTTTGATAACAGTTGTTTTATTTGTGTATGTGATATGATGTCATTTTATTCACAGATCTGATATGATGTCAGACGGGTCTATATTATATCCTCGAACGCTTAAAAAAGCGAACGCTGATTGATCGAACTTATTTTCGCGAAACTGCAAAATATCGAAGCAGCAGAAACTCAAATTTTTCCTAGGGAAAGAATTTGGTTGTCCGTTTCTGTTGCTTTGGTATTTTCAGTGTTATGGTGGAAAGTTACCGGTCGGATTCAGGTAAGTGTGCGATTGTGTGGATGTGAGTGTTAGGGTGATTTAGGTGAGTTAGGGTTAGGGCTCGGGTTAGGTGTGTGTGCGATTGCGTGGACATGAGGGTTAGGGCGGATTTAAGTGAGTTAGGGTTAGGCAGTGAGTGAGGTGAGTGTGCGATAGTGACGGACCTTAGGGTTAGGGTTTGGGTTAAGGTAAGTGGGTAGTTAGTGGTGTGTGCATAGTTTAGTGTAGGGTTAGGTATCAGATGTTAGGTGTATGTGTGTGGATTTCCGTTTGTTTGGTGTGCTTGTGTTGTGTGTATGTGTTTTGGATCAGCGATTTTTTTTCCCTGGGAAAAAAATCTCTGATCTGACAGTTCAAGATTGTAAGCTTTCACTTAAATTAGGTCGATCAATCAACGTTCGCTTTTTTAAGCATTCGATGATATAATATAGACCCTGTCAGACTACTCCTTAAGGGTCTTTTAAAGAATATATGTCTTGTATTAGGGAGTTTGGCCAGATGCCTTGAAGTTGTTACATCAGATATTAAAGGTTAGAAAACTTCAAAGCATCATGTGCAAGAATTTGCAAGAACCCTCAAAGACATTTTCAGGCATTCATCTCAACAGATCCACCAAAAATCAGAGCACTGACATATATGTATTCACTCATTTCTTCACAAATATAAAAATGCACTGTGGAACTGTATATAATGAAAAGACGTATAAAAGGGACTTGGGTTATAGCTGGAGATTATTCAGTGGATCTTCTCACACAACAATTCACATATCTATAGCTATATAGATCTATGTCTAGATCTAACATCTTTTCCACAGTGACCATGGAGACATAGAAAATAAATATCTGTTCGGTGGCACGGTAATGCCTCAGTTCCAGTCCCTGGCTTTGCCATAAAGTCCCAGTCCAGATCGTCTACTGCCAATCATGTCCTGAGCATTTATGTCTTAATATACATTCAAATATTTGTGTTTCTAGAGTTAAGTATTCCAGCAGTCATCCCAAATTCCCCTCTTTATGTTAAATGTATATATACAGCTGTGTATATATAACTCTGTTTATTAGGGATGTAGCCAGAATTTTTAGAATGATAAAACAAGTTTCTAAATGTACACCGTATCTTTGAATTACTTGTTTTACAGACAGCATATAATTTCAAACTGGGGAAGAAAAACTCCTGCTACAACATGCTTAAACAAAATACCTGTTTGGCTAATTAGGCATTCTAAAGAAAAAAACTTTTATAACTTAAAAAATAAACAAGGTAAATATGCTATTTTTTTTCAGTATGCTATGGCCTGGCTACATCCTCACTGATTTTCTAGTGTCTCATTCTTCAGTGAGTACTCATTCATTATTTGTGTTAAAATTGGGTAGCCTTGCTTCATCCGTTCCTCACCACATCAGTTCCTGCTCTGTTTTAGAAATGCCATATTGTTAACAAAATAAGTTGTCCTTGTGTCCACTGCCAGAAAAGGAAATGTGACATTAAGGAGATAGCGGTATTTAACCCTTGGCATAAGCTCAGTTTCCACTTTGGTAGAGTGTCTGGCTCAGGCTGTCTAATGTTTATTCAGCTCTGTGCCATCCTAACTTCCTGTCAGATTTTCAGGAGCAGACATCTACCAGCGACCATTGAGCTAAATATTATTATCTGGTTGTCTCTTGAGTTGTAGTGGAATCAAAGCACTTTTATGTATTTCTAAAAGACAAATTGAAGTAATATTACCATCAGAATGAACTGTAAGGGGATCTGAAAATGAATGTATAAAACAAAGTGACAAGTCTCGGGCTGGTCAGAGGCAGGTGTAGCAGATGGAATAAGAGTATAATGAGCAGGCATAATAGTTCTGTTCAGCACCCAGCTGCCCATTGTTGTATTATTATTGGTTTGCATTTGTTTGCTTCCAAAGAGTTGATGATAAGTCTGTGGGTTGTTCAGGGACAAAATTGTTAAACATTGCACTTTAAAAAGTTGCTAGAATAACATGATTTGTGTTAACATGCATTTTCTGAAGGTTATGAATGCTGAAAATCAGATGCATGTCATTATTTAGTGACTTCAAACCTGAGTGAAAGAGGGATAGTGGAGTTGGAGGAAGAGGAGTGGTGCTGCAGAGGTAGTCAGAGGCTTTTGCCCCCCAAAGGGTGCCCTTCTAATTGGAGTTTCCCTTTGTGGCTTTTCAGAGAATTTTTTTTCCTAGGGTTTACCTTTGTTTCTGAACTGATCTATGGACCCTTCTAATGAAACATGTCGACTTGGCTGATTAATTCCTATGTTATCTGTGAACTAAGAAGAGTAGGAGCTGCCTACAGTCTGTCCTTGTTTTACCTTGGTCTTGGGGAATTTTGAACAGATTGGCCACATAAGAGCCAAACAGTAAACTTTTGTCCAAAGGTGAATCTAGAATTTATATGAACTCCCCAGAGATAGGTTAATTCCAAAGTCATGCATATCTGCAGATAACAAATCTAGTGGCAGCTGCCCTAGAAGCATAATTGCACTTAATGATGTGTCTGGCAATCTGAGTGTCCTGCGAAAGTAAACTCTGCATCTGCTGCTTAGAGTCTGCTGTGGAGGATTCAAGATAACTTTGCTCAAGGAGGTCAGGACAGAGATCAAGTACTTAGTCATTTGAGTCTGGTAATTAATTGTCTTAAAAGCAGGTGTAGCAGAGGTGTAAACTTTCTTTCCCTATATATCAGTAACCCTGCTATCTTTCTCAGTAGGTAGTGATTTAGCACTGGGAAGCAGCTTAGATGGCTTATCTGACAAGAGAAAAACAGCTGAAGGGTCTGCCACTGGGTTCTTATATAAATATTTTAGTTTATTGAGGACCTTGTAAAACCAAAAGCATCCTGGAAGCCTCAAGGACAGAAGGGACAGGAGAAGGGGCATGGATACCCATCTCCAAGAGGGAGTGATGCTTCTTCTGAACATAAGCGATCTAAGTAGATTGCAAATCAATGTGTTTCATCATGTTCTGAATAGTCACCCTAAAGGAAGCTTCCTCAATTGGAGAATCCGGGGAGATAGAGTCTCCTTCACCAGAGGAAATTTGCCTGGAGGATGCACCTGAGAAGAATAGTAAAGAGAATGGTCTGAGTCGTCACCTTGCTCCTCATCAAAGGAGGAAAACCAAGGTAAGTTTTAAGGGAGTAGTCTGTGGCTGGGGAGACCCAAAGGAGGGGGTTCAGGGAAATAATTGCCTTAAACAATCCTTGTGAAAAGTCCAGCCACTCTTTTCCCTAGCTGCTGATGGAGAGGCCATATGCTTAATCTACTGTTTTTTTTTCTTTTTAGGTATGACATCTGCCTGGATGGGGTGCAGAGATTCAGAACCCTGTCTGTCCTGTGTTAGTGAACCTGGGATCTCTTCCCTGGCTAAAATTTGTGGGATGCCTTGTGGTCCTTCTGAAATGATTAGGCATGGTTTCTTGGAAGTATCAGCAGTTGTCAAGGAAGGCCTCAGGAGTCATACATACCTTTGACAGGGTATCAGTAGTGGGCAACTGAGCAGAAGTCTGATGTACTATGGGCTCTATAATCTCAGCAGGTATGTCAGACTCAGAAATGTAGGACTGTTAATCTGTTTGAGGTCTCTTAAATTTTTTTATTTAGTGAATGGGAGACATCCTAGGATGCAGAGTCAGCCATCTTGGACTGAGCCAGGAGCTTAAGAATCTGGGTTTCTAGGAAGGTGTTGAGAATAGAGAGCCTAGACCTAAGGGTTTTTTTGGAGTGAATGATTGGTGGATAGACCAGGATTTGTGATCATGTCCTAGGGAAAAAAGACACTTGGTATGCAAAAAAGACAGTTGGTATGCAAGTCTTTGTATAGAATGTACCTACCATACTAATACTTAACCCTCCTAGCTGACATGCATACCTTTAAGAGAAAAAATTATAAGGTAAAAAGGAAGGTTTCCCAATGGGTCACTTATCTGGATGAAACAAATGAAGCAAAGCACCCATGGCCAAGCAACAAACAGTCTGACAGATGAACAACCTGTGTTTGAGCTGGCAGCAAAATAGACTGAGGATACATGCTCGTGCATCTGCCTTTATACTTCAATGCATATGAGCTGAGGTCATGCATTGGATGTACAACCTAGGTAAATTAAAGCTTTGGTACCCTGACTGGATGGCAGCAATGATATCCCATTTTTCTTTAATATTGCAGCAGTGATTTCCATCAGAACTTCTTTGGAGATGGTAGGGAGGAAGTCACTTTCCAGACCAAGTAGCAAAAGAGTGTTTAGAGGAGTTTGAAGCCTTACCAGAGGAGGGCAGGGAGAGATTCTATAATCTAGTAATTTAATCAGAGGTCTGAAAATTCTCAGATGACATTTCTCACTAATGTTAGAGAGGATGATTTAGTGATATCAGCCTCACCTGCAGTAGCTTTTTCTCAGTTGTCTTTGTTAAAATAGCAAACAACAGACCGTGACACTGTACAACTGTATTCATACTTAATATAATATTTATTAATACAACCGACCAAACACTACTGTCAAGATATTAACATTTTCTATATAACATGAATTACTGACAGACAAACTGCACTTCATCAACTGACTCTCAGTTCATAATCAACTGTCCTCCCAGCCAGTTGTTTTTAGTCACTTTTACACAGTCTTAAGTTTAAATCTTCTTGAAATATTCTTGGCATATCTGTGGCTTTACTGTGGACCAGGCCTGTTTCTGTCCCTTATTCAATTTCTGATAATATTGTGCTCCTCACCAGTTTTCTGTTTCCTTATCAGTTTCTGTGAAGACCAGAGTGTACTCTTGTGATAAGATAGTCATTTTTTTTCACTGTTAGCCATTTCCCTTTGTTAGATCCATTCTGTCAATTGAGTCTTTGTATGTATTTAACTTATCATGCTATTTCAGCAAGTCTGTATTTTTCAGCAAGCCTCTGTTATCATAACCATCTGTTACAAATGATTTAAGCCCACAGCATATCTTGTTGTCCTGCGAGCATATTTTTACTAATCACACTTGTTTGCTGCATACTTATTTCTGCATAATTTGCAGGCTTTGTATTATATACTATTTCTAAAAATATCACAATGTTACTATGAGGGAAGACAGCTTTATTTTTATACAATATTTATCAATTCCCCTTTTTATTTCAAAAATTAAAAATTTTAATTTTTACAGCAAAAGCATTTCTTCATTGTTTATGAGATTTTCATTGCCAGTTACATTATTTACAATAGAAATCTGGTTAACAGTTTTATCGATACAGATTTTAATACGCACACGTTATCATAAGCAAAAAAATAATTGCTACAAATGTTACTAAAACTGTGATAATGGTTCCCCACCATCCAGAAAATAATCTACTTAGCCAGTCATTCCAGTCACTGTTCCAGGTCTTCCTGGATTTTACAGACACTTTAGCTATCGTATCTAAGTGTTCCCATATGGATTCTGACTTGTCTGAAATATATGTAGAGCATACCTCGCCTATCAGGGTGCATGTACCTCCTTGGGAAGCAAGTAAGAAATCAAGTGCCATCCTATTTTGTAGGACCATCATCCTTATAGCAGTCATTTCCACTGTTATGTCTGATCTGCTCATATTGAGCTGATCAGAGGAGGGACAAAGCCACAGCTCTGTGCTGAGATATCAGATGACTAGAGGTTTCTAAGCTTCATAAAAACATAAGTTGCCCGTTTTCTTGGTAATTTTACTATTCATTGCTTATTCTTGCCATTTATTGCACTTTTTATTGTCTGCTGCCAACTTTTTGACTGTACTTTATTACTATAAATGAAGCTGCACTGTTGTACTGCAAGTTTCTGCCTTACTGTGCCTGTTAAATCATTTTAGTTACTGTTTTCACTGTTTGTAAAACTTTTAGCCATTTTCACTATTTGAAAGGTATTAACTGGAATTTTTATCTATTTGTTAAGCATCTGTCTGTTTTTGATTTTCCTGCCAATGAGTGTATCATACAACTGATTTGTTTGCAGTTAGAAGCATTCTCTTGAGTCTTGTTGCTCATTTTTGTTTGATACTTTTATTAAGTGTCTCACTGCTGTTTTTCTGCAGAGGTACCATTTCTGTAGTGTTTTCTTCCTAAAATAGTGTAGCTAGTAGCTGTAGCAAAGTCCAAACTCAGGGTTGCTGTTTCTGGGCCTGGTTGTTTGTTTGTAGTGGCAGTTTGTTCCGAGCACATTTTCCAGACTATCTTGGATTAGAGAGGGTCCTTCTGCACTCTAGTGAGATGATTGTGCTGGTAAATTCTGGCTGGTTTAGGGCTTGGAGTAAGCACCTCATTGGTTCTTTTGAGTTTTTTTTAAGTTATTTTAGGTTTTAACCTTCTGGTATTTAACCCCCACCCTTGAATGGGTTTCTACTTGCTCATACTGAGCTGAATGGAGGAGGGGCCCAGCCACAACCCTGGTGAGATATCAGACAACTAGAGGCTTCAGAGCTTCTTAAAAAACATAAGTTGCCTGGTTTCTTGATAATTTTTGCTATTTATTGCAAATTCTTACCATTTATTTCACTTTTTATTGCCTGCTACCAACATTTTCTACTGTATTTTATTACTATAAATGTATCTGCACTGTTGTACTGCAAATGTCTGCCTTACTGGGCCTGTTAAATAATTTTAGTTGCTGTTTTCACTGTTTGTAAAGCTTTGTAAACATTTTCAGTATTTGAAAGGTATTGACTGGAAATTTTCTCAATGTGTTAAGCATCTGCTTGTTCTGATTTACCTGCCAAGGAGTGTATCATACAACTGATTTGTTTGCAGTTAAAAGCATTCTCTAGAGTCTCCTTGCTCTTTTTTTTTTGTTTGTTTAAAACTTTTATTTAGTGTCTCACTGCTGATTTTGTGCTGTTGTAAACATTTCTACAGTGTTTTCTGCCTAGAACTGTGTAGCTAGTACCTGCAGCATAGTCCAGACTCAGGGTTGCTGTTTCTGAGCCTGATTGCTAGTTTGTAGTGGCTGTTTGTTCTGAGCACATTTTCCAGGCCATCTTGGATTAGAAAGGACCCTTCTTCACTCTAGTGAGAGGATTATGTTGATTGGTCCCTAGCTGGTAAAGGTTGGCTGGTCTAGGGCTTGGAGTAAGCATCTCATTGATTCTTTTAAGCTTTTTCAATGTTGTTTTAAGTTTTAACCTTCTGGTATTTAACCCTCACCCTTGAGTGGGGTTCTGTTTGTTTGCTCATCATGCAGTACCGTGGACTGCAGCTCAGTTGTTGCCACAGCCGGACATATAATTTTGACAACTTTTCCCTTAGATACAGCTGTATCACAACAGTGTAGTTCCTCATCTTTAGCACATTTCCAGGCAAAGAGGCAGTACTAGTAAATCTGTGTAAGCACCCCATTGAAATAACAGCCACAAGAGGTTTTCTGGGGCACAGCTCAGCTTACTAGTGTAGCATTAAGCCTAGCCTCTGAGGTATTAACACAGCTCACCAACTAGTTATTCCTATGCGTGACTCCTTCCCTACTATATTCCTGTTTCTGACCATATAAATTCACATAGCAATATAAAGAAGCAATTTTCTACAGTTTCTACAGCCAGCTTAGTCAACATGAGCACCCTGAGACAATTTAGCAACTGTCTCATTTACACAGACAGCCCTCTACTTTTAGTCCACACAAATTCCACATGTGAGAGATGTAACTATATTAAAAACTTTGAATCTATGCTCTCTCACATGCCAGCCAATACATCTGACACTGAGTGGGTTGTCAGCATGCACACCTCACCACCTACTCCACCCAAAGCCACATCACATATACCTAAATACGTGGAGGTCCAAGCCACAAAGTTACCTAAACACCATAGATCTCCCAAAGACAAACACAAGCATGCTACACATAATACTTCCTGTGCAGAACATAGCACACACAATAGCTCATGCACCAGTGTCTCACCTGTCAAGCCCATAAGGCTAAACACTAAACCTAACATATTAATCATAGGACGCTCTATCATGAGACACACAGATGTCCCTCTCACCAGGCTGGATAAGGAGAAGGTTACAGTCATCTGTCTGTCAGGTGCCAGGATCCACCATATCACAGATGTACTCAAGTCTCTCAATGACAGGTACCGTTAAGACTCTGTCATAGTCCATGTTGGTGTGAATGACTAGAGGTGTACCTCTCTGGACTATAAGAAGAGAGAGATGACTGAACTCTCGGACTATGTGTCTCAGGCAGATATGTCCTTAGCCTTAAGCAGTATTATTTTACCTTCACTTAGAATGATGCCTCAATACAAACAGAAAATGATTAACCTGAATAATTGGCTTAGTTTGTGGTGTCATTCTAAGGAGATCCAGTATCTTTCAGCCTGGGATGACATGATCAACAGACCTCAATGCTTTGACAGAGATGGTCTTCATATATCACCCCTTGGATTTCGACTACTGGCTAAGGCTCTTGCCACCCCCATAGTGCCTTTTTTAGACAGTGTCACAAGGACAAAACTCCCAATGTAAAAATACCAACCAAAAACAACCTCAAGGTCATGTTGCTAAACGCTAGGAGTCTTAACTTGAAACTGCACTCACTGGAAGCAGCCCTCATCCTGGAGGATGCAGACATTTGTGCAGTCACAGAAACCTGGTTCAAGGCTGTGGAGAGCACCCCTGCCATACTGGGTTATACCTCTTCCACACGTTTGGACCACAAACTGAAGGCAAGAAAACTAAAGCAGGTGGTGTATCAACATTCAAAAGGATAAATACAACTCCAGATTGGTTAAACAGTATGATGCCCTAGAGATACTTCAGGTGCAATTAACTATTGGCAAGACACCTATTCAAGTCATTGTCAGCTACAGAACTTCCTCCATGAATTAGGACACCCAGTCTGCCTATTTGGATGAACTTGAGTCTATCAAAATACATCCTAACACCATAGTTTTGAGTGACTGTACCTACCCTAGCATTGTCTGGGTGAATTTACTCATACTCAAACTCACCTGTCCAAAGGTTTCTTGACATTGTCAATTCCAATGCCCTGGACCAGCAGGTTGACACTGCCACCAGGGTCGACAACATCCTGGACCTAGTGCTGGGTACTGTAGCTCCCACACTGTTAGTTCATCCCTGGTGAGATCTGACCACATATCCATCTCATTGAGGTAACTATCATACCTGACCCTCTCCTAGCAGCAACTAGACTAAAACATGTCTCCAAAGCAGATTATAACCTCTTATGAGATGGTATAAATAGCTTAATTGTACCTTTTCCCTCAGACAGAGCCAGTAACTATCCCGAGCTCTACACCAGTACTATATACAATCACCTGTATAACTGCATTGACTTGGCAGTACCTGTTAGGACCAAAACAAGCTTTTCAAGGAAAAGCAAACCTGCCTGGTGGACAGCCACAATTAACAGGCTTTACAATAAAAGGAATAAACTGTTGTCCAGTAAGTGAGTAAGAAGGAGCTGGCTCTAAACTGGAGACACTCCATCCAAATCTTAAATAAGCAAATAAGACTTCTTGGGAAGTCTTCCAAGACAAACTATGAATCCAAGTTAGCTTCCTCAAACAGGGACAATGATAATGCACTCTTTAGTTACATCCATGACCTAAAAGGTAAGGCTCGGATTTGCGCTGAACTGGTAGTTAATGGTAACACATACACTGAACAGGTGGACATAGCTAACCTGCTAGCCAACAGGTTCTGTGAAAACTTCACTCCCCTGTCCCAGCCACATATAATTCATGACATCCCTACCACCTGTCCCCTACCTTGTATCTCTAAGAGCAGGTCATAAATGCCCTCTCTAAGGCCAAAACACACAGCATCAAAGGGACTTGATAACATCCCAGGCTGCATCCCACATGGGCTCAAACAAGAATTAGCATCCCCATTGGCTACTCTTTTCAATCACAGTTTAAGGACCGTCTTCATCCCAGCTGAATGGAAAACAGCCACTGTTATCCCCCTGCACAAAGGTGATGCTTCTACTGACCCCAGGAACTACAGACCTATTACCCTGACTAGCCTTATCTGCAAGGCCATGCAGAGAATCATCATGGACCTTATCAACAAAGATATAGGTAATCTCCAAACACTAGATCCTACCCTGTTGGGATTTGGAGATCATACTTGTTAAATCTGATGGACTTCTTCAAGAAAGCCACAAGGGCCCTGGATGAGGGGAAATCTGTGCATACAGCCTACCTAGACCTGGCCAAGGCATTTGACACTACCCCTCACTCAGGTATCATTGACAAACTCTCCCAGCTACTAGACATCAACCTTTATATTGTAAGGTGGGTTGCAAACTGACTTTCTGATAGAACCCATGCAGTCAAAATAGAGGAATACACCTCTGACAGCAGACCCATTACCAGTGGTATTCCACAGGGATCAGTCCTAGGACCTCTGATGTTTGGAATCTATTTCTCCAAAATACAAGCTAAAACCAAGGGACTGTGGCTGACAAAGATTGCTGCTCACTGCAAACTGAGTGCAGTCACAGAATCTCCAAAATATGTCAACATCCTTCAAGAAGGTCTTACACATACACATGATTGGTACAAAGTCATGGCCTGAAACTCAATGCAAAAAAATGTATTATCATCTCTTTTGGTAAGAGCGATGTTCCTGCAAATTACGACATCAATGGCAATACCAAAGTATGCACTCAATGGTGAGAGATCTGGGCACTCATGTTAAAAGCAAACTTGCGTTTGATTACCATGTCTCCAGAGTGATAAGAAGGGCATTCTATATGGCTCACCTCATAAGTAAAGGTATTGCCTCAAGTAAAAGTGAATCTCCTCCCTGTACTCTTCACTCAATAGGCCAATAGTTGAGTACAATGCCCCTTTTGCCATGTACCTTTCAAAGCACCTGCAGCAATTGGAGAGACCACAAAGGTTGCTCACAAAGAAATTCAAGGTCTTCAGCAGCTATCCTATGTGGATCATCTGAAATCACTGTCACTTTCTTCTGTTTTATGCACACTACTCAGAGGCAATCTCTGCCTTGCATATAAGGCTATTTCTGACCCCACTTTATTGGAAAGGTTGCACATCTGCAAGTCAAATGGCACATGGGTTACTCATTCTAAAGACCTAAACCTGGTATGTGACATCAATGGAATCTGCTGGAGGGACAGATTTGTCTCCCAGAGGTTACCACACTTTTGGAATAGACTTCCACTTCACATCAAACAGAGCACCTCATTGGCCCTCTCCAAACACAATCTGGATGATTGCATGGGTGAGCGTAACTTCACCCCAGGGGTTCCACCTGTGTCCGTCTCGGACAGGTGCAATAGATGCTGATCATGGTAACAAGGGTAAAATTTGGCTAAGCTTGTAATGGCCCTCGGGCCATTAACCTAGTAACTTCTTATCATCCTATGATCCTATGACATGGCCCCATAAGTAGCATTGTCTAATACTTCCAATAGCTTGCTAAGTTTTCTCAACTTCCATATGCTTTTTACAGCCCCATAGCCATTAATAGTCCTGCCCCTGCTATTACATCATCTCCCAAATCCATATGCTTTAAATCTTTTTCTCCTACAGCATTTATGTCATGATTATAAATTCATGATTGATCTAAATTCTCAGTGCTGTATTTTACCTCTTTCTCTTTTTCCTCACATTTCTTATTCTGCCTGTGGGTAATTTATCAGTTGTTCTCATTAATGGTATTACATATCCCACATAACAGGCTTCAGCCCATCCCGTGGGAAGCCATTTATATGATTATGTGTCACAAATATAGTATTCTCCCTGTTGTTTTACATTAAGATTGCTTGAAGAAACCCATGTATTTAGATCCTTGGCATCATTACCCGTATTTCCTATAATTCTATATTGTACAGCTTGTATTAAAACCTTACTGTTATTTTCTGGATGAGAATCCCTCCAGTCCGTCCACCTATATTGTGTTTTGCCAGCTGCTTCTGATAGTCTGTCTGAATGTATTAATTTTGTCAACCCTATTCTGTAATTTTTGTTTTCTGTCATGTTCTTAGTAAAACATTCTTTAGACAATGTTATATTACAATTGCTGTTTCCTACCATGTTTGTCCATTTGCTGTATACATATGTTTCCTTTTGGAACTGTCCATATCTGTAATTTTGGAACTTCTGCATTACTTGTTTTCTTACAAAACCTATTCCTGTTAAGAATTTGCAATGTCTATTCTAATATCATAGGGACTACTGTAAGGACTACCCTATCCCCTAGCCATAGGTACTGATGTGCTTATCCAGCACTTGCGTGTGTTTATTTTTGCGTATTCCATTTGCATTACTGCAAACATATAGGCTTTCTCTTTTTGTTTCTTTTCTCTTTTAGTACTGACTGCATTGCCATCCCTTGCACCAAACTTGTTATGTATATTATTATAACTGTTACCAAATTTTCTTTCCATTACTTTTTTCTTTGGGATTTTATCAACCAAGGTTTCTTCCCTTTTTCATCTGGCATACTTGTTCTTCCAAAGCAGTAAATCAGCACCTATAAAACAGATACATAGATTATTATTTATCTGCCTTACTCTGCTCTTCTTGTTTTTGTATTATTTTGCACTGATCTCTGTACTAGCACTGTTTTCTTAGTCTTCTTTTACATTTTTTACTTTTAGGATCAACAGTCCAGTTAATTCCTTTACTTCAAAAGGTCCTTGCCAGTTACTGTCCCATGGACCAGTTTTACTGAAATTTTTAATCATGGCTTTGCTTCCAATTTGAATGTTTTCTTTTTCTGGCAATATTGGAACCCTTTTCCATAAATGGAATGCTTACTCTCTGGCTATGCCTTGACATATTTCTTGCAGGTCTTTCATCCATCATTGATGCTTTACTGCCTCCAACAATGGCTTTTCAGTCCAGACCTCCAGATCAAAAGGGAACTGTAGGGGCATCTTCCTGCCTATCATCACCTTGAATGGGGATATGCTTGTTTTGCTGTTGGGTGTTGATCTGATTCACATCAGAATGTTAGGTAAATGTTTTACCCAATCATTGCCTTTTTCAATGCACATCATTTTTAACCTGTCCTTTAAAGTTCTGTTGATTCTTTCTTCTATCCCATTTCAATGTGGATGATATAGTACATGGAATCAAATTCCCAACATGTCACATACTTTTTTTATCATTTTACTGATAAACTGTGCTGCATTGTCTGATTTTATCACCCTTGGCCACCCCCAGTGACAAAATATGTCTTTCCATAGTGCCTCTGCTGTCACTTTAGCTGTCATTCCTTTGGTCGGAATTGTCTCCACCTATTTTGAAAATGCATCTACCACCACCAGCAAATAGTGATATCCACCCTTTGCTGGAGACAGAGGTCCTGAGTAATCAATTTGCATTGTATACCATGGTCCATCTGTCGTGGCTACCCTGTGCAATAGCGGCTTTTTTACATTTTGCATTTTTCTGAAGATGTATCAGCAATTCATTCTGCACTACTTTACACAGTTTTTTTCAAATTTGAATTGCAGTACTTTTGTTTCACTACTGGCCATAATTGCTCCTTCTCTATATCTCCCAAACTCTGGTGATTAAAACCTCACTAGTTGTTTTGTTAGTTGATACAGAATGTTTGGTAATTGTAGCCCTTTTTGAGTATGAAAAACATAGAAATGCCTTATACCCCATTGCTTTCTAACTCATATTGTTGCAATTCTTCTAGTATTCCCCCTTCCTTCTGAAGTTTTTCCAAATCCACATCTATTTGTTCCCCCTTCTCTAGGAACCATATCTCTGAGAAATGGAGTTCCCCTTCAGTTTCTTCAGGGTATAAAGGCTCTCCCTTTTCAGTAGCTTCCTTTCCTTTCACATCAGTGAAAGCATTCCCTCTTGCACCTTCATTGTTTGTCCTTTGGTGGGCTCTCAGTCTCAATAGCACTACTAAAAGTGTCTCTTTTCCTGCTGCTGCTGCTGCTTGTAAAATGAGAGGCGATTTACTGGTGGAAGCTGTCAGCTCCATTGCCTGTGATAGCTTATGCTTTAGCATTTTTAGTGCCTCTTCTCCAGTGCAATTCCACTTTAGCGTCACTTCATCTTTTTGTTCTGACAGCATTTTATAGAGGGGAGCTGCAGCCGTTGCATAATCCTCTATTAATTCCCTGTTATAGTTCATAATTTCCATGAATTTGTGTAAATCTGGAATTGTCAAAGGTTTTGGCAGCACCGGAATTCCTTATGCCATTTCTTTACAAGGAGTCCTCCCTGTTGGTCTGATAATAGTTACAGGAAATTTGACTTCTTGTGACATGAAACTGTATTTTGTCTTTGTTTACTTTAAACCCTGCCTCTTGCAGTTCCTTTGGAACCATTCTTAGCTATTATATGTGTTCTACTGTCTCTGACAGCATTAAAATATCATCAATGTAATGTATAGCCTTGTCATTCTTGCTCACGTTTTGTAAGATTGTCCTCACTATCTGATGGAAAATGACAGGGCTGTTTTGAAAACCCTGTGGCAATCTAGTCATGACATATTGTTGATTTTCAAAGGTAAAGGAAAACTATGGCCAATCCCTTTTCTGAAGTGGTACTGTGAAAAATCCATTTGCCAGGTCTATCACAGTGAACCACTGATTTTCTGGTTGTATTTGAGCTGCTATTTCCAGGACTACTGGTATCAGGTGTGCTCTTGGTTGTGTGTACTGATTTACTTTTCAGAGATCTATTACCAGTAAGTAACTTCCTTCTTTCTTTTTAACTGGCCATATTGGCAAATTTGTTGGACTATGTCCCTTTTGCCTGCCTGTTCCTATTCTAAAATACATTTCTTCATATCAGCTGCTGCCTCAACTGGAATTGGATGCTGCTTTTGGAAAGGAGGAATGAAGTCCCTTGAGCTTCCTACTGTGACTGGTACTTGTAATCTTCCACAATCTGTTTTTGATTTTGCCCATAGCATCTGAAATTCTTGCTCTATGGTGTCCCATATATCCTTCTGTTCATCTGTCAGGAGTACCGGCCAATTTCCTTTAATCTCTATCAAGTTAACTTGTACTGTCATATACTTAAAGTCACTGCCCACTTCATTTTCAGCTTTTATTTTCCACAAAGTGCAGTTGGAAAAATCTATTACGATTCCTAACTTGTTTATAATATCTATCCCTATTATTGTGGTATCATAACTAGAATGCATCAAAAATGTTCCCGTCCTGATTAAATCTGATTTCATCAGGCTTGCTGCCTACTGCAATATATGCACTACCATTTTAACTTGAAATTAAAGGTTTCTTTCTCGGGTCCATCCTTAACCATCTGTTTGTAACAGAGACCACCACTCCTGTGTTTATTAAGACATTTTTCCATGGCATCGTTTCCACTCAAACATTGTTAGGCATTTCAAATTGTTCACAACATAGATAACAGTATGTGGGCATTTTACATTTAAGTACTTTATGGCATCCATGTTGTTTCAGAAAGAGGTTTACAATATTTCAGAAATGCCTTACAGGTGATCAGGTTGTCAACAAAAAACAATTCATAGCTAGTCTGGCTTGCACCTGATGCCATTCAACCATTGTTCCCTCACTTAAAAGATGCCAAATTAACTATTTGGGTGGGGAGCACACCCCTATTGTGAATTATCATCATCCCCTATGTTTCCGGGCCTTATATAATGGCACAATATTGTGTTCTTGCTCCTGAGAATCATCATTCTCATCCACTGCATATGCAGGATGTTGCAGTTCCTGAAACACAGCCTTTCTTTTCTTGTAGTCTGGATTATAGGGAGGATTTTCCCTATATTTCACTGGGTAGACATTCCTTTCATTGTCATATTGTTGTTTTTTTATAATTTCCACTTGCCTTATTGAAAAATGTTTGCACCTCAATACTATCATCCTGTGATTTTTGGTTTTGTCTTCCTTTTCAGGTCTCCTTATTTTCTGGTTCCTTAGCATATATTCCCTTCTCTATTTGCTTGTTTTTCCACTTTTGTAATGTGGGCACTCTTGCTTGACATGTCTAACTTTCTTACAGAAAAAACATGTCACCTTTTTTCATCAGGGCTTACTGGAGCTGGAGGGGCTGATGCTGCTCATGTTCTGTCCCTTTTCTCCTCCCACCCACTTGCCTCTACCTCTTCCTCATTCTACTGCACTTACAATTTCAAAAATATCTTCATCAGTGCCAAGGGAGAAAATGTCTCCATTGTCACTCATAACCCTTCCTCTCATCAGCTTGTGAACACATTGCTCTAATGTGTCAGTAGTTTCTTCATAGATACATTAAATGTCACATGGAACTCTGTTTACTTGCTCCAAAAATGCATTTATTAACCTTTTCCTTATTTCCAGTTATCTATGTTGTGAACAATTTGAAACACCAATTTAAAATGTTCTGCCTGTTCCAACATTTTGTTGGGAACTGTAATTTTAAAATATTTTAACAACTTAGTTGTCAGAGTTTGTCCCTGTGAATATGTCAAGATAACAGCTACCATTATGTTTAATTTTGAATCAAGATTACAATCATTAGCAACAATGAAAGTCTTGTAACAGTTTGGAATAAATACTAAAAAAGATTGTTTTAAAGAACCATTCCATGCCTTGCCAGCTGTATATGACAACCAATTTTCAAATGTTAACATATTGTAAAAAATACCCTTTTTGTCATTCCACTAGGTATTATCTGTAACAGACAAGATTTCTGGTGTAGATCAACTGATGTGCCTGTCACTACTTGTACATCCCCAGACTTAATCGTGCCTGAAGCTTTAGGCTCCTCTAACTGTTTTTGTAATTCTGCCTCTGAAGCTTTGCATTCATGTAATTGTTTCTCTAATTCCCCTATTTTTATTTGCAGTTCTGCCTCTATAGCTAACACCTCCAAGACTTCTGTTTTCCTTCGATGAATTCTTGCCTAAGTGTTTCTGTTTCATCTCCCCCACCTGACTGAACCACAGTGGCAGCATGTATTGCAGCTTCAGCCCTTTCCAAAGTGGCAATAACATCTTGTGCATTTTTCCTGACTTCTGTGTCATGCTTTCTTAACATCTCCATTTGTTTTTCATTAATCATTCTTAAATTGTCTTCATGCTCTTTGTCTGAAAGTTCCTTATTGTTAGTAATGTCATCCCACTGCAAACAGTAAGGCTTACATTTCTCCCATCTCCCCAAATTCTAAACTTTTGTTTTTATCTATAAATGACTGAAATTCCCTATAAAAAGTGGAGATTAGCATTACAAAATTACCTTTTATTTCACATACCATGTCTAACATGTCTTGTGTAAAGTTTGCTGTTGTCTTTTGCAACACAGTTTTATGACGTTATACAGAATTGAGGATATTTATCCCCACAGTTTATACACCGAACACGTGTTCTATATTTTTTGCCATTGTTGATCATAACACTGTATCCATTTACAATGATAAACTTTAGCACTTTTGCTGGTACCAAACAATGCTTTCTTAGTTTTAACTTCACCACTGGCTTGTTCATACCATTGATGTAGTAATGTCCAAACTTTATCTGGTGTTTGATTTAAGTCTATTGCCACAGTATGTGGGCATTTTACACTTAAGTTCTTGATTGCATCCTTGTTGTTTCAGAAAGATGCTTACCATATTTCAGAAATGGCTAACAGTTGATTAAGTTGTCAACTGAAATTGAAAACTGGATATTCCCTCTTTGTTGAAAATGATGGTGAAATGTCTTGGAGCAGATACGGAGATGAAATTTCGGCTTCACCAAAACTAGGAGGTAATAGATACTGCTGAGCTCAAACAACTCTTACTTCATAATCAACTGCCTTCTTAACCAGTTGTTTTCAGTCACTTTTATATAGTTTAAGTATAAATCTTCTTGAAACATTCTTGGCATATCTGTGGCTTTACTATGGACCATGCCAGTTTCTGTCCCTTAATCAATTTCTGAGAATATTGTGAACCTCACCAGTTTCCTATTTCCTTAGATAGCCATTTCTTTTTGCACTGTTAGCCATTTCCCTTTGTTAGATCCATTCTGACATTTGATCCTTTGTATGTATTTAGCTTATGCTATTTCAGCAAGCCTCTATTATCATAGCCATCTGTTACTAAGGTTTTAAGCCCACAGCATATCTTCTTGTCCTGTGAGCACATTTTCTGCTAGGCTAATAACAGTTGCTTGCTGCATATTTCTTTCTGCATACTTTGCAGGCTTTGTATCACATACTATTTCTAAAAATATCACACTGTTACTATGAGGAAAGATAGCTTTACTTTTATACAATATCTATCAACCTTAAGGAGTCAACAAGCATCAGCTGAGTTAGCAACTTTTCTAGCTCCCATGGGTGATATAACAAGGATTGCTATCTAGTTCACTGCTGCTAGGCAACATATTATAGCGATATTCCTCTTATGATCAAGAATAAAACATACCAGGAAGATTGTGTTGCTGTCTTTGATCTGGTAGATCCAGATGGGATTCAACATTTGATAGAATGTGATACCTTGGTGGCTAAGGACCTGATGGCACTGCTTGTGGCCTTGGAGAGAAGGCAATCAAGCAAACTTAAGGTAAAATGTTGGCATAATTTGACAGTGAGGTTTATCTTGTATATGGCAGTGATATTGTAGCGGGACAATCAGCAGGCTTCACCTCTCCTTTCATATTTCCTGACAGGCAGACAGAGTGCTTGTTGCAATCCATAGTACTTTAGGGTTTAGTTTGAAGACTGACATGTTTTTTTCTTCCTTTAAATTGCCACAAGTAAACCTAGAGCATTTGAGAGAGGACAATAAGGTATCTTTGGGTATATGAAAGGTCAGGTTATGAACAATTATGGAGTTATTGGCCCTATTCAACTTTGCCTGTTAATCAGTGGCTCCAGGTAGGACATTTCTTAGTTCTCTGGCCAATTTACTGCACAAAACATCACTGGGTGAGAAAGAATTACATAGAGAGTGAAGGAAGATTTACATTTGTGTGGGGATTTCCTAGCTGATTATAATGGTGCGTCTTTTGGCATAACAACTTGGTGTCTTCTGACACACTGCACCTTTACTCTGATGCAGTGGGCAGTCATGGTATGGGAGCAGGTTCAATGATATAGCTGGCAGTCTATCCTGGTTGTAAGTTTCCAGATTTTGCAAACTGATTTCCAGAAGCTCATGAAAATCTTACTACCATCTGGCTGATTGGAGAGGCATGATAATGAGGCTCCTAAGTAACTCTTCAGGAAGCAGCATGAGGGAAGACCTACAGTATACTTTGTCCCTACATTCCTTTAAGCAATTTTATGGTACTTCCCACTCTGAAAGGCACTGGTCACTTTCCCTCATTATGGCATGTGCTTACCATGATCTTAAGAAATGGTGCAGTTAATAATGTTGGCATCCTGCCAGCACCACTGAGTAGTTTTTTTTTTTTTATTTACCTGATTATTCAAAATATTGGACCATTGGCAGAGTCATCAAGGGATGAGACAGGGTAAAGGGTATAGCAGGGGAAAAGAGACGACCTATCAGCAGATTCTTGTTACACATTGTCATATTAGGGGTACATACAACAGTCACAGATTATCAGTCTTATGCAGAATGAGCCACATTTTTCTGTTGGTTATATGCAAGCACCTTTGTGAACAACACACTGTTGCAGTCGTAATGCATGGGAGGTGTTGCATTAACCTAGGATGTTTTAGTGATTTTGATTTCTCAGTCTAAAACCAATCAGCTCAGAGCTGAACAACTTGTCCTTTCACATGCTCACTTCATTGGGCTTGGACCAAATGGCCATCTAGGGAAGAGTTCATCTTATCATGATTTTGTCTTCAGACTCCCATCATCCCACCTCATTTCTCCCAGAGCTCTAGATCACATCCTTAGTAAACCATTAAGTGCACAAGCTTTGCCAATACAAAGGTATATGTCCGATTAATTTCAAATTGGGAGGGGATAAAGGCCATTTTGAAGTTACAAAACAAGGTGGCAGAATTTCTTCTAAAATTTTTTGCTTATATTATGTAATATGTTAGTGCAGTTGTTGTGGCTAAGTTTTGTATTCTTTTTCAGGTGTCACATGTCTATTAACAATGGGGATTTATTCATTTCCTGAGCAGATTGCAAAGAAGGGGAGTGTCCAGGAAAGGCTTTCCAGGACTGTGCTAGGATCAAATTTGGGCAGCTATGGATATGGTTTTTGCACAGGAAGGCCCACTTCATTCTGTGATCAATCATATAGGCGGTAATGATATTGGGGTTTTGTCGAAGCACTGTTATTATCCAGAATGTCTAGATTTAGTGTATGTGGTTTGCCAGCACTATATCATGAAGATCATCTGGTCATTCATTGTTCTAAGGATTTGATGGACTGAAATGGTGAAAGGAGCAGAGCGGAAACAACCAGGAAATTCATCAACCACAGAATTGCCAAGGTAGCTATGTAACTAAGTCTTATGGTCATATAACACCTGGAATTTGCAGACAGGGCCCAGTATGATATTGTGCCAATGTATTTAATTTTCTTTTGCCATTTTTTGTTTGTTTGTTTGGAGGAGAATTTATGAAGTATCCTTTTCAAGATATATATGCGATAAATAATGCATGTAATTATTTATAACAAAAATAGTATACACATAAGGAAGTGAATTATGACATGTTAACTAATGAGTAGGGGGGTCTAAGGAAGAAAATAAAGAAGTAGACAAACACACACACACATACTTACACACACACACACACACACACACACACACACACACCTTATGCAGATATGTATTACAAACTCAGAACAGAATAGAAATGCTTTAATATGCTTGCATGATTTCATTATCAATTAGTTAGCCCTAAAACAAATCCCATTCTAAGTGGCATAGAAGTACAGCTAAATAATTGTCTTACTACATGACTGGATTCTGGCTGGTTCTTCTTTTGATTTCCAGCTAACATTTAACAGTTGTTAGGTGATTTCTTTACAGCTGATGAGTCCTCAACAGCAAAGCTACACAGCCACTATTTGGTCAATCGATCAGCCATAAAAAATGAGTACAGTCTTCCTTTATAACATCTCCTCAGCCATTTCTAGATATGTTTGCTGCCATTTTTCAGAAATATGCCTGAATAAATGTTCTTTTTTATATAGCAAATCTGTTTTCCAGCTAGTAACTTATCATTTGCTTAGATGCTTCAAGAGACAGCTGAACACCTTATAGTGCTTCTAGGTACTGCTAATAATAAATAAATACAAATAAATAATTCTGACATAATTTTTTTTAGTTGAATAACCCCGATATTTCCATATTTAAATATTAGTCACACATAGTATAATTAGTAAATGCATAAAAGTGAGGAAGAAATTGCAGAAATTTGCAAATTATTATGCTGAGCTAAAATAAGGCATAAATGAGCATACACTGAGAATGATTAATAAGAAAATGTGCTTTTAGGTTAACTTAAAGTAATTTAATACATCTGGTACTGTTAAGGGATCTTCAGCTATAAGATATCCTAAGGAGTATGAGTGGAAGAAATATCATCTTTTTTTTTCAAAGTCAGTAAAATGAGAATATTTCTGACATGCTATAACTTCTGGTCTTAACATAGCAGCTGCTCCCTTAGCTACATCATCAAAATGTTACTGCTGCTGCAAAATATGCTGCCAATAAATTCAACACTTTGCATGCTAATAGAAGACAAAATCTGAATTATGTTACCTGGTAGATGTCTGACATGGATCTTGGATACAATAAAAGAATGATAATTTGGACCAACAAATAATTAATTGTGTTTCTTTTGTTGTATCATATTTATTACTAATTGCTTATATGTTAAGCACTATGAGCTGCAGTCAAGAAACAACTGTCAGTGACACTGGCAGACAGAAACTCTGAAGGATGTAGCATATTCATAACAAAGATCCCCTTATTGCTGTTAAGAAATGACAATGTTATATTAATGTTATTCTCCTTAGACAAAATTCAACTGGAGGAAAAAAGCAAACATAAACAGTTTCTATCCATGTACTTCACAGAATGGGTAGCAGACAAGTGGAATGAGTGGAAAATTGGAAATTAAATCAATGGAAACAGCTGCTGGATGCCAGTGCTAGGAGGTGTGGACTACAAAGAACATTAGTCATGTTTTTCCAGCAAATTCGTGTTTACACTTAGTATGCAGGTTTATGTAAGGTAATATAGCTGTCAGTGTCCTGAGCAATACAGTATGTCCTGTGGGCATGCTGAAATGGCTAAAAACAAGAAGCACAATTAATTAAGACTCAAAGATTATATTTTCTATTAGCTGTGAACAGTGTCTATTATTTCATGTGAGTACTTCAAAGTTCATTTAGTTTCAGAAACGAATGGTCTAGCAAGGAAAATATTCAGTTTGTAGGACTGATAGTGATGAGCAATGATTCTAGGAAATGATTTAGTTTAAAAACAGCCAAAGACCACAAAAAAAAAAAAGTCAAAGCCCACAGTCCTGAAGGAACTCGAAGTGCATGATTCAGACGGATGTCCAATTCAAATTGTGAAAAAAACATCTGCAGGGACTGGTAATGGGCCAACTATTTGTAAAGCTACCAGTTCACTGTCAACTAACAAAAGAGTGATTATTAATTACAAACTGACAGGTTTTTATTTCATTTCATAGTTAAATTGTAAAATGAGAACTATGAGAAAATCTTTGTTAGAGAACTAGTTAAGGTAGACTACATAGCACTTCTTTAATTCATTTATTTATATATTTACAGATTACCTGTGTGAAGACTGGGGAAAGATGGGCAAAGGCTACCAGCTTAGTCAAATAGAATTTGATACATAATTCTATCATTTGTATATATAAATGCAAAATACAGGCTTGTGTTCTTAAATGAAAGAAAACACTGTAAAATGTGAACTTCAAGATTGTTGCAACATTGCCATCTGCTGTAAAGAAAACCAAGCCAAGCATTTCAAATGTTCTTTGAAGTTACAATTATCTAAATGGTGGTGCAGAAGCGACTGGCTGAACACATTCTTTCTATTCTCTTAACTTAAGGAATAATTGTAGAGTGTACACGTGAAATGTCTTTTATTGTTGTAGTTCCCTGAGCAGGTGTTAACTTGCTAAATAATACAGTTTGTTGGCCTGGGAACTCCAGACTAAGTGTCAAAATGATGCAATTTGGGAGGGCCTTAGCAGAGCTGTTTGTTAGTGTTTTTTAAAAATATTGTTCAGTGAGAGACTGTAAGCATTTTTGTCTTGGACCATCAACCCCAGCACTGCTTATGCTCTATATGTCTGAAAGTAGGATTGTAGCACTGTGTTTTCTCTTAAGAGTAGCTAAAGATTAGAAAGTTAGATTGTGTTTTTCTTTGAGATCATACCTGTCCTACTGTATTATTTTAAGTTTCTGTGTGATCTCTAAACTCTTATATATCACTGTGGTGTAGTAGTATTGTCTTGTGTTTTAATTATTTATTATTAAATATTTTAAAACCCTTTACCTGTGGCTGGTTTGTGTAGATATAAGTAGGCTCTAGAGTACATTGCATATTTATAGAGTTTATTGTAATAAGCCACTCTAATAAGCCTTAGACTGAATAGTCACATTACCAATTGGATAATAATATTGCACAGTAATAATTGGACACCCTTCTAAGGGCCTTTGGGTAGCTGATAATTATTAGCTGGTGGTGGCAGTAATTACTACCATATAGTCTGGGTAAAGGGGCACAGCTGGAGAATCTGTATCAGCCTTTCCCAGGAGTGTCTGAAGTTGTATAAATACTTATCTCAAAGTGTGTGTGTGTCAGCTACCTGGGCAGGGACATGAAGTACTGGTTGGACAGAGAAGGTACTGGAGGTTAGCTTGCCAGCTAGACTGACATCTGGATGCTATAGCTGTGCCAGTGGGGAGTCTTATTGGGGACCTGGAGAGCAAGGAAACAACCATCCCCAGACTGACTGTGATCTCTGTGTGCACTTAAGGGAAATGTTACTTTACTGTGTGTATTTGTTATCCTTTCCACTTCTATGAGATGACCCCCCTGGTGTTAGTGGTGAGGACTGAGGCTCCTTGATTGCTGGGCCATGACACATATCTGGTGGCAGTGGTTGGGATAAGATATCCTCACATATCTGTGGCAGTGGTTGGGATAAGATATCCTCACATAACTCTTTGGCAGCGGTGGGATATCCACATCACATATTAATTAGTTGGCAAATACTATTTGGCTTGTCGTGGTGTGGGTAGAGTGAATCCTGTAACTTATGTACAGTGATCTCTGAAGGTGTTTTGTACTCTAAATCAGCCATGCACAGAGTTCAGATCACAATTGTTTTATTTATTTTGTTAGCTTAGTTAGTCAGAGTGAGCAGGCAGCATGTCAGTACAGGAGTATGGAAAGTTGACAAGGAGCCAGCTGGTGGAGATGTGCCAGACTAGAGGATTGGTGCATGGAAACCTGACTAAGGCAGACCTGAATGCAGCCTTGGTTACAGCTGCATCAGAAAACAGCATCCAGGAGGACAATCAGACTGGCAGTGGAGATACAATATCCTCGGAGAATGGACAGCTCAACCTTTCTGCAGTGGACTTAAAAATCCAGCTGGAGCTAAAGAAACTTGAGTTGGAGGCCAGGCGTTTGGAGATAGAAGCAGAAGAAAAGGAGCGTCAGAGGAAGCATGAAAGGGAAATGCTGACTCTTCACCAGAGTCATGGAAGTAATAGGGAAGGGAGTAACTGGACCTCAGAAGCACAATAGGTCAGTAAATTTCTTCCACAATTTAAAGAGGGGGATAATTTTGATAGTTTCATTCACATGTTTGAAAGGGTATGCAAACAGTATAGTGTTGACCAAAGGCTCTGGGTATGGTTCCTGACCCCCTTACTCCATGGGAAAGCTGTAACTTCTATATCACAAATGCCTGACTCTGTCTATTTTGATTATACTGCTGTAAAGAAATGTATGTTATAATATTTTAAGCTAACACCTGAAATGTATAGGAAAAAGTTTTGTGAGCATAGACGCAAGGCAGATGAAAATGTGTGTGAATATGCTGTTGAACTGAGCACTTATTTTCATAGCTGGGTGAGTGGATGTCAGATCACCACTTCTGAAGGGTTGGCAGACCTTTTGGTGAGGGAACAAGCCCTTAGCACTTTACCTGAGAACATGAGGATCTGGTTAGCTGATAGACAATGTGCTACTTCAGATGAGTTGGGGAAGAAGGGGGACCTATACCTGGCCAGCAGGGCAGCTCTGCACAGAAAGGGGACCCTCATTGCTGCTCATGGGTGTAAAGGAACCCATGGTGGGCAGCACAGACTGTTGCAACAGAATCTGCCAGTAGCAGGGGAAGCCAATAGTCCAGATACATGTCCAGGAGCTACGGTTAAATGTTTTGAATGCAACCAGTGGGGCCATGTGGCATACAGATGTCCATGGAGGCAAGGTGGGGAATCAAAGTTGAGGAAGCCAGTAAGTGGGAAAGACAAAATGCCAAAAGTAGGTTGTCTTGAGACAACAGGGGTATGGGACTACCATCCTGCGGATGTCCTGAGAGTGAAGGATTTGGATGAGGCAGTACTATGCACTCATGCAGTTACATGCAGTGAGGCTAGGAGACAAGCATGTGGGTCTGGTAGCCTGGAGGAGACCTAGACATGCTGCATACTTGCAGCCAGGACTGCTGAGGTAGTAACTTCAGGGAGTGAGCTATGTTGTAGCAGTAAGACTGAATGTGAGCCACAGCTGCTTGTGGGTACTGCTGTTCCCTTGGACAGGGTAACTGCAAAGGTAGAGGTGAGTAGTAGTACCCAGGCTGACACTGAGGCACGACTGTCAGAGGATGCCAGACCTACAATAGAAGAGGAGCAGGGAAGGGTTACAAGGAGAGAGTTGAGACAGGCTCAGCTCTCAGACCCTACATTGCAAGGCCTGAAACAGGTAGCTAGGGAGGCACCTGATTCTCAAGGGAAGGGGGAATCTGTATACTGAGACTAAGGGTTACTATACAAAGAGTGGACCCCTGAGGGAGGGCTAGAAGGTGAGAGAGTACAACAGTTGGTAGTGCCTAGAGCTTACCATCTGGTGCTTCTAGCCATAGCCCATGATATTCCCTTTGCAGGTCATATGGGCATAAAATGTACAAAGAGGCATATTATGCAAAAATTCTATTGGCCTGGAATTTCCAGAGACGTTACAGGGTACTGCAGGACCCTTGAACAGTGCCAAAAGGTAGGCAAGGCAGGAGACAAGGTGAGAGTTCCTTTGATGCCTTTGTCTGAGATTGAGGAGCCATTTCAGAGGGTAGCTATGGATATTGTGGGTCCTCTGAGTACTCCAAGTTCCACAGGAAAAAAGTATATCCTAGTGGTAGTGGATTATGCTACAAGATGCCGTGAGGCTGTGGCTTTGTCCTCCATTGAGGCAGAGAAGGTGGCAAATGCTTTGTTAGAGATTTTCAGCAGGGTAGGTTTCCCAAAAGAAATACTGATTGACTGAGGTGCCAATTTCATGTCAGACCTGCTGGCTTGTCTGTGGAAGTCTGTGGGGTTAAGCACATGAAGACCACCCCCTACCATCTCCAGACTAATGGTCTTGTTGAGAGGTTAAACTCTACAATCAAGTCCATGCTATGGGCATTTGCAGATCAGTTTAAGAGGGAGTGGGACAAATGTTTGCCCCATCTGTTTGCTTACAGAGAGGCTCCCCAGGAATCCAGAGGTTTTTCACCCTTTAAGTTGCTATAAGGGCATAGGGTGAGGGAACCTCTAGATTTAATTTGAGATGAGTGGGAAGGTGAGTGTGAGTCTCACAAGGAGTCTGTTGTGGCATACATCCTAAACTTCAGGACACGGGTCAGGGAACTTGGCCCAGGAGAACCTGGCAGAAGCCCAACAATAGAAAAAGGTGTGGTATGACAGGAATGCTCGATCTAGAGAATATGCTATGGGGGAGCAGGTAATGGTTCTCATTCCTGTCAGACACAAAAACTGCAAGCAGCTTGGGAGGGACCCTACACGGTCGTAAGAAAGGTAAGTGATGTTAACTACATGGTTGAAGTGCTAGGCAGATGGCAGGGGCACAAATTGTACCATGTTAACATGATGAAACCTTACCATGATAGTGAGACCCTTGTGCTGAGCATTTGCAGTGGGTTGCAGGAGGAGTCTGAGGGAGATCTGGGGACTGATGCCCTCAGTGAGACTTGGGCTGACACCTCAGTGGAAGGGGAAGCAATATCCCAGCAGCTATCTCCTACCAAGGTTAGAAAAATCCGAGCAGTGTTGCAGGAATTTGGGGATGTGTTCACTGGGAAACCAGGGAGCACATGCCTGGTGCTACCCCAGGTGGATACAGGGCCCCAAAGGCCTATTAGGCAGGCCCCTTATAGGGTGCCTGAGATAGTCAAACAGACTCTGAGGGAAGAGGTACAGGAGATGTTGGAACTAGGGGTGATTCAAGAGTCCAACAGTCCCTTGGCCTTGCTAGTGGTGTTGGTGCCAAAGAAGGATGGCAGCACCAGGTTCTGTGTGGTTTTCAGGAAATTAAATAGTCACACAGAGTCAGAGGCTTACCCCATGCTTTGGACAGATGAGGCCCTAGAGCAGCTGGGTGGGGCTAAGTATCTTACAACCATTGATCTTACCAAGGGTTACTGGCAGGTGCCCTTGACTCCCAGTGCTAGAGAGAAGTCAGCCTTTGTGACTCCTTTTGGCTTGTATGAGTTCACAAAGATGCCCTTTGGGATGAAGAATGCCCTAGTGACTTTCCAGAGGATGGTGGATAATATCCTAGCAGGAGCAGGAGGGTTTGCTCTTGCTTACCTACATGATATTGCCATCTACAGCCATTCCTGGCCAGAGCACCTTCAACATGTAAGGGAGGTGCTGGGCAGACTACAGAGGACAGGATTGACCATTAAGCTGAACAAATGTCAGGTGGGTATGGCAGAGGTCTCCTACCTAGGACATAGAATGGGGAGTGATAAGATAAGGCCAGAACCTGCCAAAGTGGAATATTCAGGCATGGCTTGCACCTGTTACCAAAAAGCAGGTGAGGGCATTCTTAGGGACAGCAGGGTACTACAGAAAGTTTGTCCCTAGTTATAGTACCATAGCTGCTCCCCTCACAGACCTGACAAGGAAGAACAGGCCAGATAAGGTAGTGTGGACCCCAGCATGTGAGCAGGCATTTTGGAAGCTTAAAGAAGCTTTGGGAGGACCCCCATGTTAGCCAGTCCAGATTACAGCAAATAATTTGTTGTGCAAGTGGATGTTTCGAACCATGGGGTGGGGGCTGTACTTGGCCAGATTTCTTCAGAGGGAGAAGAGCACCCAGTGGTTTATCTCAGTCATAGGCTCCAACCCAGAGAGGAATGCTATGCAGCTGTAGAAAAGGAATGTCTAGCCATAGTGTGGGTACTGCAAAAACTTCAACCTTATCTGTATGGAAGAAAATTCACTGTAATGACCGATCACAACTCTCTAACATGGTTAAACAGAGCCAGTCAGCAAAATGCCAAGTTGCTAAGATGAAGCCTGGGGTTGCAAGCATATGTTATGTCAGTACAGCACCGCAGTGGGATTAGCAATGCCAATGCAGATGGGCTCTCAAGACAGGGAATGGGGTGAGGTACACCCAGATAGGCCTAACCCTCTCTAGTGGCATTTCTCTAGGGTCACTTGACAAACTAGCATGAGTTCTCCATGGGGGAAGAGATGTGAAGATTGGGGAAAGATGGGTGAAGGCTGCCAGCCTAGTCAAATAGAATTTGATACATAATTCTATCATTTGTATATATAAATGTAAAATACAGGCTTGTCTTCTTAAATAAAAGAAAACACTGTATAATGTGAACTTCAAGATTGTTGCAACATTGCCATCTGCTATAAGGAAAACCAAGCCAAGTATTTCAAATGTTCTTTGAAGTTACAATTATCTAAATGGGGGTGCAGAAGCAACTGGCTGGACACATTCTTTCTATTGTCTTAACTTAAGGAATAATTGTAGAGTGTACATGTGAAATGTCTTTTATTGTTGTAGTTTCCTGAGCAGGTGTTAGCTTGCTAAAAAATGCAGTTTGTTGGCCTGGGAACTCTGGACTAAGTATCAAAATGATGTGATGTGAATACTGGGAAAACCTAAGTGTCAAAATGATGTAATTTGGGAGGGCCTTAGCAGAGCTATTTGTATGTGTTTTTAAAAAATATTGTTCAGTGAGATACTGTAAGCATTGCTGTCTTGGACCATCAACCCCAGCACTGCTTATGCTCTATATGTCTGTAAGTAGGATTGTAGCACTGTGTTTTCTCTTAAGAATAGCTAAAGATTAGAAAGTTAGATTGTGTTTTTCTTTGAGATCATACCTGTCCTACTGTATTATTTTAAGTTTCTGTGTGATCTCTAAACTCTTATATATCACTGTGGTGTAGTAGTATTGTCTTGTGTTTTAATTATTTATTATTAAATATTTTAAAAACCTTTACCTGTGGCTGGTTTGTGTAGATATACGTAGGCTCTAGAGTACATTGCATATTTATAGAGTTTATTGGAATAAGCCACTCTTATAAGCCTTAGACTGAATAGTCACATTACCAATTGGATAATAATATTGCACAGTAATAATTGGACACCCTTTTAAGGGCCTTTGGGTAGCTGACAATTATTAGCTGGTGGTGGCATTAATTACTATGGTATAGTCTGGGTAAAGGGGCACAGCTGAAGAATCCGTGTCAGCCATTCCCAGGAGTGTCTGTGAAGTTGTATACTTATCTCAAAGTGTGGGTGTGTGTCAGCTATCTGGTCAGGGACACGAAGCACTGGTTGGACAGAGAGGGTACTGGCGGTTTGCCTGCCAGCTAGGCTGCAATCTGGACCCTATAGCTGTGCTAGTGGGGAGTCTTATTGGCGACCTGGAGAGCAAGGGAGCAACCATCCCCAGACTGACTGTGATCTCTGTGTGCACTTAAGGGAAATTGTACTTTACTGTGTGTATTTGTTATCCTTTCCTCTTCTATGAGATTACCTCCCTGATGTTTGTGGTGAGGATTGAGGCTCCTTGATTGCTGGGCCAGGGCACATTCATCACAACTTGCTTAATCCAATTCTGGGATGTCCGGGTGCCTGGGTACAAGGTAGATATTTACTCAGACAGGGTGCTAGACATTTGCAGCCATGTGAAAATTTCCCAGAGTTGCTAGATGTATTGTGTCAGAGTGGCTTACATAAATCTTAAAAAAAAACTAATCTATCAACAGCTTTTTCAAATTTATAAAGAGCCATGGACTTTCTCTTTTAATTTCTCCAAGTCTTTTGGGTTTCTATGGGAATGAACCCCAATCCTAAGTCAAAGTGTGATTAAAGTTCATGAAATTAGTATTAGGTTCATAGGTTCGTACTAGGCTATCTGCCCTAGGGCATTTATAAGCCTAGCCAGAGTGTATGTGGCTTACACCACCCCTTAGGATGAGAATACTACGCCCTTTTAGGATTTAGTTTACTATGCCTCTGACTAGTAGTGACACAGAGATGACCCCCGGGGTAAACCTACGATCTCCCATCCACTCGTCGAGATTTCTCTTGAATAGAGTCAGTGAGGGGCTCTGCCTAACATGGACTGGGATTCTGTTCCAGAGTGTAGGGAGCCTCTGGGTTATGAATCTGTCCCTCCAGCACGTTCTATTTATTTCTGTGTTGAGGTTTAAGTCACTTGTTCTCGTGGCTCTGATGGATTTGGATTTTCTGAGGTGGAGCATGTCCATTAATTCAGGATTGGACATGGCCTTGTACCTCAGGCACAGATCACCTCTGAGTAGGCGGTATGCGACTGAATAGAGCTGGAGTTTTTTCAGTCGGGCAGCATATGACATATGTTTAAGACCCTTTATCCTCTTGGTGAGGAACTTTTGGGGTCTTTCCAACTGCTGCAGGTGTCGGGTGAGATACATCCCAAATGGGGCATTGTACTCAATCATTGGCCTGATAAGAGAAGAGTACAGGGGCACAATGACCTCTCTTGATCTAGATGTGAAACCCTTCATGATAAGGTGGGCAATATAGAAGGTCTTCCTAACCACTTTGGCAATGTGAGTGTCAAATGAGAGGTTACTGTCAACCTGGGTCCCTAGGTCCCTGATTACCTCTTCCGTACTTAATGGATTACCGCCTATGTGGTAATTTGTCGGTACCTTGTTTTTCCCAAAGGGTATGACTATACATTTTTGGCGTTCAGCTTAAGGCCATGGCTCTGGCACCAATTATCCATTTCTATGAGGCCTCTCTGAAGGATGTTTGTGTCCGCTGGAGTATCAATTATGGCGCCCAGTTTGCAGTCATCTGCGAACTTTGTCAGCCACAATCCTCCTATGTTTGCCTGTACCTCGGAAAAATAAATGCCGAACAAGAGGGGTCCCAGGACTGAGCCCTGTGGGACACCGCTTGTGACTGGCTTAGAGTCTGACATAGCTCCAGCAACTCTGACCCTGTGGGTTCTGCCCTTGAGCCAGTTTGCAACCCATCTTGTGACATATGGGTTTACATTTAAGCTGGTGAGTTTGTCTATGATGCCCGAGTGGGGTATTGTGTCAAAGGCTTTTGCAAGGTCAAGGTAGGCTGTGTGAACTGCCTTACCCTCATCAATGGCCTTAGTGACTGTTTCAAAAAAGTCGACCAAGTTCAAAAGGCAGGATCTGCCCTTGACAAAGACAAATTGGGTAGGATCCAATGTCTGTAGGTCCCCAATGTCTTTGTTTATGAGTTCCATAATGATCCTCTCCATAGCTTTGCAGACCAGGCTCGTCAAGCTTATGGGGCGGTAATTTCCAGGGTCTGTAGAAGCACCGCCTTTGTGAAGTGGGACCACTGTTGCTGTACGCCACTCTTTGGGTACGTATCCTGTATTAAGGCTAAGATTAAACAGCAGCCTTATGTGTGGGTTTAGTTCCTCTTGGAGTTCATGTAGCACACAGCCCGGGACACCATCCGGTCCCATTGATGCTGTGTTTTTAGCTTTAGAGAGGGCGACTCTCACCTGGGCATCTGAGATGTTAGGGAGGCTACACTCTGCTGGGATAATTATGTCTCTTTTTGGGGTGGAGGGGGAGGAGAAATTTGCACTGAACCTGTCTGCCAGAATGTTGGCAATGTCAGTGGGTTCAGTGTATTTTGTGTCATTTTGGACTAACTCTGAGCATATCTGGGAGTTTCCACCCAGGTTTCTAACATAGCTAAAGAAGGCCTTGTGATTGTCTTTTGTGTCTTTTGCGATTTTTCTCTCAAAGTTGGCCTTGGATGATTTTATGAGTGATCGTAGTTTTTTGCTAGTACTGATCAGAGATGCCTTCCCTTTTAGGGATTTTGCTCTGTCGTGTAGTAGCTTCCTCCTCCTGTTGTAAAGTTTGTTTATAGCTGGGGTCCACCAGACCGGGCGCCTGCCTTTGGGGGAATGGGTCTTGGTTTTATTTGGGATTGCATGATCCATGCATTCTTGAAGGTGCCCATAGAAGGCATTTGCAAAGGATTCAGCAGTGTGGGTTGTGGTTTCCACTGGCCCAGGGGCCTTGAAAGATACCACTTCAGTCTTAAGGAGTGTGAAGTTTGCTTTTGAGAAGTTCTTCACTGTGGTCTTTTGTGCAGGGGGTGGGTGCGGGATGTGGATTTCCAGTGAGATTAATTTATGGTCTGATCTTACCAAAGAGGGATGTACTTCCGGTGTGGAGCATTTTGTCCCCATGTTTGTGATGATCAGGTCTAGTATACTGTCTCCTCTTGTGGGAATGGTGACTAGTTGTTCCATTGCATTTGAGTTTATGAATTCTAGGAACCTTTGGGCTAGGGTGTTGGGGCTTGAGTAATGTTCCCAGTCTATGTTTGGGTAGTTGAAGTCTCCCAAAATGATGGTACTTGGAGAGACATTCATACTCTCCAGTGTCTTCAGGAAGGCTGTGTGGGGTTCCTGAGTTTGAGAGGGTGGTCTGTAGCATGCTACAAACTGTAAGGCAGTTTTGCCTATGGTTAGTTGCACCTGGATAGTCTCCGATGCTTCGTGCGTTGCCACTAATCTGGAGGTGTGGGTATCTTTGATGAAAATGGATACTCCCCCTCCTCTTGTGGTTCGGTCCAAGTTTTGGGGCCAGAAAGCATGATATGAGGTAAAACCCGGATAGTGCTGGGGTGCTCTCAGGAGCCTTGAACCAGGTTTCAGTCACTGCACAGACATCGATGTTCTCCATACTGAGGAGGGCTTCGAGGGCGTGCATCTTGAGGTTTAGACTTCTGGCATTGAGCAGCATTACCCT
The DNA here is from genome assembly GCF_019279795.1 of Protopterus annectens. Lineage (NCBI taxonomy): Eukaryota > Metazoa > Chordata > Ceratodontiformes > Protopteridae > Protopterus > Protopterus annectens. Next base: position 273,773,463 of record NC_056733.1, on the reverse strand, counting down.
TAGTTTTTTTCCACTTCTGTTTTCTAGGGAGGTAGGTTTGTCATTTGAGCCTTGCCTAAAAAAGGCACTATGGGGGTGGCAAGAGCCTTGGCCAATATCCGGAAGCCCAGGGGTGACAGGTGCAAGCCATCCCTTGCGAAGCAGCGTGGCTTGTCAAGCATGTCATCCCAAGCAGGCAGACACTGGATCCCCTTAGAATGACACCAGTAATTAAGCCAATTGTTAAAACTGATCATTTTGTCTTTGTACTGTGGCATCATTCTTGGTGAGGGTAAGATGCTGCTCAGGGTCAGGGTCATACCGGCCTGGGCTACATAATCAGAGTGCTCCTCTGTGTCTCTTTTCATGTAGTCTAGGGAGGTACTTCTCAGGTCATTCACACCGGCATGTACAATGACTGAGTCATATTTGTACTTGCTGTGGAGTGACCTGAGTGCTTGTGTTATGTGGCGGATTCTAGCTCCCGACAGGCAGCTTACTGTGACCCTCTCCTTGTTCAGTCTGGTGAGCGGGACGTCAGTGTGCCTGACTATGGAGTCACCTATTACAAGTGTGTCTGGCATATTGTTTGGCCTTAAGGGCTGTGACTGTTTAGCACACTGACTTTGTGAACTATGTGTTGCATGTGCTATGTCTTGAGGTGGTGGTTGCTTGGGTGTCTGCTTTGGAGGCCTCTGTTGTTTTGGTAGATTTTTAATCAGTGCCTCCGAGTATGTTTTTATGTGTTTATGTGTTTGGTTTGCAGTTGTGATCGTTCTATGTGAGACTGGGTTTGTGGTGTGCGTGGTTACCTTCTCCTCCTGACTGGTCTTGCCAGTACTGAATTGAGAGAGCTCAGCCTCCAGTTTGGCTATATAGTTGCATCTCTCGCATATATTTGTATTTGTTGGGAGGAGGAGAGGGTTGTCTGTGTACATGAGGCAATTGTAACATTGCCTCAAGATTCCCAGATTCACCAGCTGAACAGGGGAGGACGCCAGCAACTGACCCTTCGACATGCTAGAAATAGTGAAAAAGATTGCTGTGTAACTGAGTCAGAAAGCACCTATAGGGAAATGGGTACTCAACAGAATTTAGGTGAATGAAGTACTTTTCGTTTGTTTAAGAGTGCTTTACCTGTATACAAAATGCTTTAGGAGCAAGTGCTGAGCTTTTCAGATAGAGTATAGGCTGTTTAGATTGCAAGTAGAACAGTTCTAAGGGAAAAATTGTAGAGCAGACTTGGCGGAGCCAGAAAAAGTTTAACCTTGTTTAACCAGCGCTGCGCTATGCGACATGGAAAGCCGTGCAAACGCGGATTTTAAGCAGTGAACTACAAAAGTGCTAGGAATGGTCCCAAACAACCAATTACTAACAGCTTCTTGTGCTGAGGTCACTTCCCCCAAGGATAGGTAGGCTGCTCAAGGCTCCCCCTCCCACTGGTGAGCAAAGAAACTTCCTTCTATCCAAGTAAGGTAATGGACAACACAGGAACTACACCACAGCCCAGAATACAGCAATGCCTGTATACTGGTCTAAACTAGTGGTCTAAACTAGTTGAGAAAGGCGGGAAAACAAGGATTATTTTTTTGTTTTTTTGTTTTTTTTTTGCAGAAATACACAGAAAATGCACAGACAGTGATAAATTAGTTACACAGGCTAGCACACTTTAGTGGGCAGCCTCCACAGTTTAATTAAACAAACAAACAAGCAAACTTTCGACTAAATTCGACTAAATGTAACTTTAAGTGCAGATTTTAAAATAAATGCAGTAATCAGTAAAAAACAGTTCAGGCTAGTTCAAAGTAAGCAGCAGAAGCTATTTTCAGTGAAAAAAAAGCAAAGATACTTAAATCCAGAAGGTAGTCACTTTTTCGAGTTCCTTGCTGCTAGGACCACTCTGTAAACCCACGTGTTTCAGTCTTTGAAGTTAGCCAGAAGTGCTCTTTGCAGCACCCGCAATGTGTCCAGAAATGACTCTGTGTAATTCGACTGGAGTTACATCTATCAGTATCATATCTAAATAAGACTGTAAATTCTTTTTTATAAGACCCATTGGTCTGGACATCCTTCCTCCACACTATCCTCATTTCTGCCTGCAAATCCTTAAATTTTCTGACTTTGTGTCTCTCTTTACCTATGACACTATAGTCACTGGTTGTAGAAATTTCAATGATCAGTGTTACTTTTGTCTTCTTTTCATGGACTTCTATATCTGGTTTTCTCACATCTATTTTTTGAACTGTTGGTACTGGGTGATCCCATGTAATATAAACTTCATCATTTTCTATAATACTTTGTGGCTCATGTTTCCAGTGTTTTTTAGCTACTTCAGTACTATAATGTTTGCACAGTCCCCAGTGGAACAGACTTGCCACATTATTATGCCTTTCAGTATACAGTCCTTCTGCCATTAGTGTATCACAACCAGCAACAAGATGTGTGGCTGTTTCCAATTCTGTTTTACAAAACCTTCATGTGTCTGTTTCACCCACATGTTCAATGAACTTTGTAAACTAATATGTACATAGTCCACAGTCTTTGGCCGCCAATATTAACCCTTTGTTTTCTGGTTTAAATTAACCTCTCCTTAACCAGCCATGTGTTTGATCCTAATCAACATGAGGTTGTTCCAAGCATTTTCTATACTTGCAACTAAATTTGTGCATTTTCTACATTTCATGCCTTCTCATCTGATCCTTCACCTTATATTCGTTCTTTTGTTTTTGGCACATTTAGTTGCTGCATGATTTTAGCTACTTTTCTTTGATTTCCATTCCCACTTGACACGAATATGCTTCTGCTAAACTAAGCAGGGAAGTCATCTTAGACGTATTCTCCTCATATTTCAAAACTTACACTACATTTGGGTCTTGTGAGGTCCGCAGATATGTATGCAGTCCCATGATTGCAGATCTATACATGTAATCATTTTTGAGGAGGCCTTACCCCCTTCAGAATGGGGAATATATAATATTGGTGTAAACTGATTTGTATAAATCATTTGAGCATGAAACATCCTTCTTGTTTTCCTATCAAAACTACCCAACAACATTTGGGGCCAGTCAATCACTCCAAAACTGTATTGTTTATAGCTTGGTCTTTGTTCCTAGATGTCAACTCTGTTTTCAGTATTAATTTTAGTCTTCTAAAATATTCTTTACTAAGTTTTATTCACATTTGTTCATGTTTTACTGTCGATCCTTTATCAGTTCTCAAATATGTATGCCCTCCCTCTTGCTTGAGTTCTTTTATATCACATTCCTGTCCCAAACTGATGTTTTCTTGGTGCTGCAGCTTTCCTGCTTTAAAGGTTGCTTTTGTACATTTATCAAGACCAAAATACATTCTTATATTATCTGAAAAAGTTAAGACCACTTGCAGTTGCGCTTTCACTTCCTCATCTGGTGAACTATACAGTTTTAAATCACCTACAAAAAGAAGATAAGGCTTTACACTTTGTTGTTTTCTGGTAGCCAAATTGTAGCCATAACCTAATCTGTTAAGTAGACAGCTTAATGGGTTAAGGGCAAGACAGAAGAGCAAGGGTGACAGAGAGTGACTGCTATGTGACCAGCAGCATGGCTTTTGAAACCATTTCTGTATACAGATTGCACTATCAGCAAAAGAGTCCATTTATAGTAACATTAATGATGGACATTACTGCAGGGGGTTTATAGATATGACATATGCCTTTGAGACAGTAAACCACAACCTTTTACTTCAGCTTCAAAAACTAAGAGCAAAATTTAGTAAAGCCTACAGATTTTTTGGTGTATGCATTGAGCCGCTATGCGTAGACAAGCGCAAACATTTTTAGATTCAAAAAGTGCCACTTAGTGGTGAGCAAGCATGCACAAACAAGGAAAGTTCAGTGTAATGCAAATTACCTAATAAGCAGTTGAATCTTATGCAAATGACCCAGGTGGAGCAATTCAACGAGCAGAAAGGCATCCTTGTAGATCCCATGTCTGTGTCCATAGTGTGAATCTACATGTACAGAAAGGGATGTAAAACATTGGAAATATGGGCATAACTCCCCAGTAAATGTTAGAACACATACATATATGTTCAAAATGTACATTGTGGATGTCTGAAAAAGGAAGGGGATATGTAAGCGTAAATAAACTGTTTTTCAATAATTTTGGCATGTTTGAGCTATGTGCTGCAGAATGCAAACATGCTAAACTGAAAATAAAAAAATAGGGGAAAAAAGCATTTTATGATATTTGTCAGAAATGTATTATAGGATGTTGTGTTGGGTCTGTACAATGGTGCAATGGTGCTGTTGCCCAGGTGATACAGCTATGAACTGTGTAGTTTCCAGGCTGTCAGCACGGATATGTATGCAAATGAGGTGGATGTCTTGAATAGTAAAAAAGGAGTAAGCATGTCCACATATCCACTTCGTATGGGCTCCCACTCTATGTTGATATTTCCACTGGATGTGGATGCCAGCAGGTGGGTGTGTCTCTTCACTTTTAGGATTGCTTAATACCCACTGTATGTGTTTGCTCTGTGAGCCACATAGCTGAGAGTGTTCATGTGGAAAGACCACCCAGGTCTCAGTGATGATGTACACAGGCAGTAATTAAAATTAGATATCTTCAGTTATTGCTTTTTTTGACATTTGTATAAGCTATGCTGTGCAACTTGGCAGGTAGTGCCTTGTGCCCAATAAAGTAGGGCCATTAAATGATGACTACATTCTAGGCAGGTGAAATGCATAATAATTAGTCAATCACACATGGTGGACCTACACTAGACTTGTATAAAGTATGCATACACCCTACATTCTGATCTTTCCCCAATACTCTGGATCATTGGAGTACAGACTTGGGAATTGTAACTGAGATAATGCTAGGGGGTTGCTGCAGGACTGCTACATCTGTATGCGCTAGATGCTGAAGTCAATGCTGCTGGTGCTGCTGACAATAGGCCTAGTCAGAGAAGGAGAAAAGTGTTCAGGCTCAGGATAATCTTCCAGGGATACATGAGCTGCAGATTTTAGAGTGCTACAGGGTGGACAGGGACATATAAGAACTCACTGAGCTCTGCCTTGCTCATCTCAGACCTAGAGCCAAGAGAGGGAAACATAGCCCAGTGGAAACAAAGGTATGTGCAGCCCTTAGGATACTAGCTGCACATAGTTTTCAAAGAGCAACTGGGGACATGATGGGGGTGTCACCGGCACCTGCATCCAGGATACTCCACCAGTTCCTGGATGCTATGCTACTACATGCCAGTGAGCACATATCTTTTTCCTTCTCTCCTGAGGTGAGGGCGATCAATATGCAACCCTTCTACCATGTAGCACACTACCCTGGAGTACTGGGTGACATAGATTGCACTCATGTACACATCAAGGCACCACCTGCTGAGCAGGGTAGAATTTACGTTAACTACAAGAGGTACCACTCCAGCAACTACCAAGTCATGCACAATGCCCAGAGGATTATTCTGAACGTGTGTGCTGGCAGCCCTGGCAGTTATCACGACTCCCATATCTAGCACGCATCACAGCTGTACCATGGCCATTTACACCCTGGAACTGTGGATGATGACACCCATCCGAAATGCACACACACACCCACAGAAGAACA
>NC_056733.1:273585381-273762881 GCF_019279795.1 Protopterus annectens | reverse complement strand
GTTGAATTTCCTGTTTAAATAAAGGTAGGAAGTAGAGTTTTAAAGTTTTCAAGGTTGTCACAGGTCCTCAATGTGGAGGGGAGACCATTCCATTTTTTAGCTAAGGAGAAGGATAGCAGAAGCTGACCAGCTGGGTGCTTGGGTTTTTGGATGGTGATTAGATTTTGGTGAGAAGATCTAAGGGTTCTAGGGGGGGGTATAAGGTTGAAGAATATGGGATAGTGCAGGGCACTTAGTAGGTTTGAACAGTGGTCTGTGGGCTGTGGTGAGTTGGAAATAGTCAAGTTGGTTGGGGAGTTCAAGCCAATTTAATGAGTGAAGGGAGGTACAGTGATGAGAGGAGGATTTGGCTTTGGTAGCAAATCTGGAGATTTTATTGTAACATACTTCCAGTTTGGAGTAGAGTGAGGAGGATAAATTAGTAAGCAGAGGAGTGCCATGCAGTAGAGAGGGAAGGAGATAGGCTGAGGCGAGAGTTAGTCTGGTAGCAGGAGAGAGGAAGTAGTTGTTTCTATAAAGTAGGCCAAGTTTTATGTGGGTTTTCTTAATGTTTAGCTGGACGTGAGTGTTAAATTTTAGGTGCTCATTAATGGTGACACCAAGAAGTTTGGTGGAGGGAACGACCTCTATAATGGAGTTGTTATGGCTGGTAATTTGTAGTGAATTTTTATCAACAGGGGAGGATTTTGAAGGAGAGAATAGAAGGATTTTAGTTTTGTTGGCATTTAGAGAGAGATGATTTTGGAGTATCCAGTTTTCAGTGGTTGAGAAGGCTGTTTGTGTCAGTAATTGGAGATCTGTTAGGTTAGAGGCACAGCAGATTAAAGTAGAATTGTCAGCATATTGCACAATTTTGGTATTAGGCATGGCTTTGTGAAAGTCGTTAATAAAGATATTGAAAAGCACTGGGCTCAGTATGGAGCCTTGGGGTACTCCAGTGGGGGTAGGAAGGAAAATGGAGGTGCTCTGGCCCCACTTTACAGCTTGGGACCTGTCTGAAAGATAGCTGGAGAGCCAAGAAAGTGTTTTGTGGGAGAGATTGAGATTAGACAGATGATTTAGTAGGTGGGTATGGGAGATGGTATCAAAGGCTTTATATAAGTCCAGCAGAACTGAGGATACTATTTTGCTGGAGTCATGAGCTAAATTGACAGTATGTAGGAAGGAGAGAAGGGCAGTGTTGGTACTGTGTCCAGGGCGGAAGCCGTGTTGGGTAGGAGAGAGTAGCTGGTGTTTGGTAAGGAATGGCAAGAGTTGAAGGTGGATGTATTTTTCAAGAAGTTTTGGAGATTGGGGAGAGGATGGCTATGGGGTGGAAATTAGAGACCTTACAGTTTGTGCCACCCTTGTGAAGTGGAAGAATATATGCAGCATGCCATAGTTTGGGTACATAGGATTCAAGTAGGAATCTATTGATCAGGATGCTGATAGGGAGAACAATATCATCAGAGGCTATTTTTAAGAAGGAGGAAGGAATGTTGTTGGAGGCAATGGAGCAAGGTTTAAGTTTAGAGAGTAGTTTCTTTATTAGGTAAGTGGAGACAGGTTTGAGAATGGGTGGAGAGGAGGGAGAGGAAGATTGAGTGGGGTGGGGTAGAGGGTTATAGTTGGGAAAGGTCTTGGTTAGCTCAGCAATAGAAGAGGTGAAGAAGGTATTGAATTGCAAGGCAATTTCAAGGTCAGATTTGCTAGTGTCGGGACAAGGTTTGTTTTTTGTACCTGGCCTAAGGAGGGAATTAATTGAGTTCCAAAATTGTTTGTATTTTTTTGCATGATTTACTTGTAGTTTCATGTAGTAAGACTTTTTGTCTTTAATAACTTGTTTTTTTGGCTAGGTTTCTCAGCTGTTTATGTTTTTTTAACTGGCACACTTTCTGTTTGAGGTCTGAACCATATCTCCCAACCATACTGAATTACTCCTTTTTTTACCGAATTTTAGGGTCCAAATAATGGGATGCCATGATTCCCGAGTGGCACCCCTTAATTTCCAATTTTCTGGCTTTTTTTATTTTAAAAAATTTAGTTTGGCATTTTGAGATGATGTCATCATGTGCATGATGACATCAGCTCCGTGAAATGGCCGGCTAGCCTATCGGAATTGAGCAATAGGCTCACATACATGTATTTCCGGCTGCTCCAGCAAGCTGGTAGGGATTGTGTAGCCACGAGTATTTATTATGCAGTGGCTGTATGGATTTATTATGTCATGGCTTGAACAGAGACTGCAGGAACAAGCAGACTTCCTCGCAGAGTTACTTTTGATGGCAGAGATATTATGCAGCTCAGTTTTTGATAGCAAAGATGTATTTATAGCTCAGCTGGTGATGATCCGCATCCTTAGCTGCTATGACAATTGATTAAAAAACTTTGAGATATCTTGCATCACCTGTATGAGATTGTCTAGTTAGAAGGAAAATGTGACACTAAAACCTTGTTATATTCTGTTCTTATTGTTGCTCCTATCCATTCTCTTCCTGGATGAATCATTGTCTATTGCGGTACCTTATATACTAGACTATTCATTGCATGTGTCATCTGTGAGACAATTACTCGGTTTACTAAATTATTTTCTTAATTTAATCTATAAACTAAGGCTCTGTTCAGCTTGTTTTTTGTAAATAGACTGTAAGTAGTTTCATGTAGATTCTGTAATGATTTTCACAATGTTCTGTTTTTTTTTTAACTGACTTGCTATGACTAAATGCTTAGTAAATAACTAACCCTGGATTGTTAATCAATAAGTCAATTGCTAACACAAGCATTTTGGTTTGCTGTCATTCTCTCTACCACTGTATTGTTTGCTTTATGTTAACACTGCTTTCTGTTTTTAAATTATTATTAGTTGCCGTAAACGAGATACTGTATAGCTAGAAATTCTGTTTTATAGATTCTAGAATAGATTTTTTATATGGCCATCTAAATGCTTTTGTAAACAAATGTATTTTATTCTGTAAAATTGCTGAGAGTTATATTAATAAATAACTGTAGCAGAGTTAATTTGGTTATACTGCAAACTTCTTTGCCTGTGCTATAATTTGATTGAGTTTATGTTGCATGGCCCACATTTATTATGATTTAAACTGTCAACTTAAAGTATGCATTTAGAAAGTTTTTGCTTTTAACCCAGTACTTTTCATTATGTGAGTTTTGGTAATTATTGCAATCTGTTGATCTGGGTTTTCAGGCTGAGCAGCTGTGAAGAGTCTAAGGCATTTCATAGTGGGGCGGATAGAAGAGATGAAATAACAAACTTCGGAACTGTAACCAGTAACATGAATCGTGGTTGCTTTCAGTATTTAAGCTTGTGTAGTGCTTGCTTTTTGTGGGTGTAATTGAAATGATCTTTAACCTATAGGACTATAGTACACGATAAAAAATGTATTTCAGTTATTTTTTGAAGTGTGTTAGACAGAAGATCTGTTCATGTTGCAAAATTGTATAGGTGTTTTCTTTGTTCAGGCACTTCCCACATCATGAATTTACTGTTCTGGCTCATTAGCTCTGCCCTTTAGAGGACAAATTGCTTGCATTTTAAGAATTATGGGGGGGCAATTAATGGATATGAACAGTATGCATAGAGTATTCAGTACTTTTATACCTGTGGCATGCAGTATCATTGTAGGGCTGTGGCCACATGTCTGAAAAATGTGCAAAGAAAATGGAATTGAGGATGCAGTTGTTTAAATACGGACACACTGAAATCAAATAATAGACATTTGGGACAACATTCTCTTTTTGATGAGAATCTTGTACACATTGTCACTGTTGCATGGTCTGGTTGATTATATTTTCTATTGGTATCTGTCCCAACATGCATTAGTTTCCTAAATGCATTGTAATTTGTTAACCTGTTCAGAATTATATGTGTATGTATGCATAATGTGTAATTTCAAGCCCTTTTTCCCCTTTTATTACTCATTTGCAAGTGTTTTGTATTTTAGTATCTTTTAAGAAAATCTCACAAATTGTCTTTATTACAGTCCTCAACACATTCTTCATTTTAGGTTTTATTAGCTTTATACTGAATTTGTTGGGAGTCTATTTTCATTGTGAGACAGTATTGCTTTGTTTAGTAGTTGTCTATTAGTGTATGTGCATTGTCCTGTCAATGTAAAAATAAAATCCAAATAATCATTGTAGAAGTAAAGCAGTATGCACACATTAGTGTTTATGTAAATGGGGTGAAATAGCCAGGTAATGGGACATTGGAATCACAACAGTGGGGATTCTGGTGCCATATTTTGGTTGTTTGTTCTTCAGTTTGTGTTTGAAAGTTGGTATCCCACAATTCCATTGGAGTGGTTGGGTCACATAATTATGTATGCAAATTTCATGTTAAACAGCGTACAGATTTGTACCTATTTTTCATGGGCCTTGTCCAGATTTTTGATGTTTCCAGGTTGAGAGTTATGGTCTGAACATGTGGAAGGTTATGTAGCCTGATATGGCTGTGGTGCTGTTCAGAGCCTTGAACCAGGTGTGTGTGTGTGTGTGTGTGTGTGTGTGTGTGTGTTACTGCGCAAATGTGTGCATCTTCCAAGGTGGGGGCACCTTCCAATGAGTGGTATGTAGTGTTGGCATTCCTAGTATGTACAGCATAACTTTGATGTTATTTGGAGATGGTGTTTCCTCATTGGAAAGTTTTCCCTTGAGACACTGCCTATAAGATGCACAATGGGGATGTCAGCAGCTTTGGCCAATACACAAACTCCCAGGAGTGACAGATGAACACCATCTGTAGTAAAGCATAGAGGCCTGTCGAGCCAGTCATCTCCGGCTGACATGTACTGGATCCTGTTACAATGACATCACACGATAAGCCAATTATTGACTCCAATCATTTTCCATGTGTATTGAGATATCATCCTAGGTGAAGGTGAAATGCAGCTGAAGGCTATGAGCATACCCACCAGATACACAGAGTATGTAATCAAAGTCATGTGTCTGCATACAGTCCATTGAGGTATGTCTCAAGTTGTACACACCAACAGGACCTATGAAGTCTTCATAACATTACCTGATGTTGACAGACCTGTGTGCATGTGTAGTATGACATATCCTGGCACCTCACCGACAGCCAAATGTGACCTATCATGTAAGCAGCCTGGTGAGAGGGACATCAATGTGTCTCATGATGTAATCACCTATGAATAATAGGTTTGAGTTTGTGTTTTGCCTCAGGTGTTTGGCCATTGAGACAGTGGTGCTATTATGTGTATTGTGTTCTGCAGATGTATGATTATGTGTAGTGAGCTTGCAATTGTGTTTTTGAGGTGTCTGGTTGTATATGTGTCTGGTAAGGAGCTCCACACATGCAGGTGTCTGTGATGTGGGTGTGGGTGGAGTATGTGGTGAGGTGCACATGTTGGCAAACTGCTCATTGTCATATGTGTGTGAGACAACATGGAATCAAGGTTTGTAATACAGTCACATCTCTCACATGTTGTGTTTGTGTGGCATAAAGGTATAAGGCTGGGGACACTTTCCATAGCTCAACAGCGGTCATTGATAATGCCATCAGCAATAGATACTTGCCTGTGTGTATGTCACAGCAGGCCATCATTAGACAGTGGCATGAAAGATGCTAAAATGTAACATGTTATCACCTTTATGTAGTTTTCCTAAGGTAACACAGCACCTGACAATGTGCTATAACATGGTTGATTGAGTACAATGCTTTGTCAGACATGTGGCCATTGGGTTAACCATAATCCTGTTATTAGGCATGGTCGCAATAGCTTATCTACAAATGAGACAATGTACAACTCCAGCTAAGTTAGGGTCATGCTTCTACTCCCTTGTGGTAAACAGCCTCAAACACATTGTCTGTAGGTACTTCTTATAGTGGAGATGTGGAAAACTGTGCATGCACAGAGACCTTGTTCAACTTTTGCAGTCATTACTTTGGCCTTGCTAGTCGACAGTGCCTCTCAAACAAATAGACAACAAACTGGATGTTGTGTGACATGATGTGGGAATGCAGACATATATTCCAGTTACATAAATGTACAGTGTGACATATCTAGGACATGTGTGAGGTACACACACTTTGGCCAAAGGTGGCCACTCCTCTGCAGTAGGTCTCAGATCCATGTCATGCAGATGTGCACCTTGAAGCTGTTGAAGGTCAGGCTGCATGAACTGTGAAATTGTCACCAGCAAGAATCACTGCCACTGTGGTGCTTGTTCGAGCAACCTTGGATGTCTGTAGTGGACGTCTTGTGATTTTTGACTTGTATGTCTATACTTGGAGCTTTTCTCCCCAGGCCTTCATTGAAAAAGGGCTCATCTCAGCCCAATGGACTTTCCTGGTTTACAAACTGCAAATAAATAAATAAATATCACCAGACATTGAACATTATTTTGTGATACTGCAGCTGTGCTCCGACTCATCATCTGGTCAGTACCCTAATGAAGTCCTAACAATATTGGAATACAAGGCATAATATATGCCAAACTCAAATTAGTGCTCTGGTCACTAATTAAGGCATCTACCTGGAAAAGGGTATGTGAAGCCTACAGATTCTTGCATGACACAGGACAACTATGTGGATGAACAAACAGGCTGTGGTCTGCTTCTCATGTTGAGCTTGGTACTAATGTTTTGCTTCTGGTGAGAGACAAAGTACAGGAACATGGTATCCTAGGAGAGAGTGGTTGTGGTGAGACCAGCAGTAGTAGTAGCCAGGCACCAACACTGAAAGGGGACCTCCCTCTTGTCAGCATTGTTCATATGGTAATTGTGTAATTTCAGTACACACTGCTTGAGTGGTCTCTAACTGCAGAATAACTGTGTAAACACACCCTCCTTACCTTCACAGGGTGCACATATGACTTTCCCCTCCATTGTTTGCCTGTGCTCATTACAGACCCAGACATCTTGGATGACTCTCTTGTTGGACACCATGATGGAATTAAATGTAATACTTAGTTGCATACAGGGCAACTAGCATGCAGTGACAAGCACTGTCCCCAGATGTCTCAGTGCTCTTATATTTAAAGCCATGAAAAGACTTATCATGGAAATGATCAGTAACAATGTAGAAAACCTGTAGACACTGGCCCAAACCCAGTTTGTCTTGTTCAATGTCAGATCATGCCTACACTCACCAGTGGACCTGACTGTCTGTTAAACTATGCAATGAATGAGGGGAAAATTACTCATTCCACCTACCATGGCCTGAGAAGGAATTTGACAAGATTAGTTCATCAGACATTGTTGAAACACCATACAGGTTATTTATAAACTAGTATGCTAGCCAGTGGATAGCCAAGTGTTTGCCAGTCATTACCCCAGAAGATAGCAATGGGTAGTCCACCTCTACAATGAGGTCAGTCACCAGTGGACTTCCCTCACACATCATTCCTGGGTCTACCCCTCCTAGCCATACCCTTCTCTGCAGTCAGGGCCACTGTTAGTGACCTCAGAATAAGTACATTTGCAGATGATTGCAAATTAGGAGCTGTCACTGAATCCCACACAGAACCAACAGTTATCCAGGATGGGCTGACACACACATTCAGTTGTTGGTAGAGACATTGACAAATACTAAATGCCAAGGAATGCACAACACTATACTTCTGGAAGTCATCCACCCCTGGAAAATATCATATTGTCTGCACATCTTCAACAGCTGACCCATTAGTCAGGGCCTTATGGACACAGGGAGTGATGAAGCCTTTGACTTTCACTGGTCAGTAAGATGTGGGGATTCATTCAATGTTCCACAACCTATAGAGAAAGGTATGGCATGTAAATCCCAGAATGTCATTGTTACACTATATTTGGCACTCATCACACCTATAGTGGAGTGCAATGCCACCTTTGCTATGTAACTACACAAGCATATCTGACAACTGTAAGACACAGAGGTTCCACAGTAAACCAATACACAGTGTACATAACATGTCCTATACAGACTACACCTTGACTGTGGTATAAATAGGACATGCTGACAAGACAAGTATGTAACCTACACAATACACCTAATATGTAACAGGCTCCCCATTTGTGTGAGGCACCCTTCTGCTGTAATGCACATCATGTGCAAGTTACTCAATGGGATGTGGAACAAGACAATCATAATAGTTTAGGACAAATGTCTGTAGTGAACACAGGGAAACTGTAGATGGTTTATCTCATATGCCACAGCTTGTAGATGTGTCAACTCCCAAAACCCTGCTTACATTTATCAAGTGTACTAGACCTTGTCAGAGATTAGGGATGTGTAATTAGGCTGAAAGAAGCCATTGTTCTTGTTAGCTTGTTATACACATATGACCCTATGAAGCCATGCACCTATACTGCTTTACCTTTCTGAAGACATTTTTCTTCTGTATTGACATTCTATCCTGTGCTCTGATGTTTATAGGTTTATTGCACCTGTGTACCCATAGGTGTGTCCTACGCAATCCTGAAACTGAAACATAAACAGTTCCACCTTTCATTGTGTGTCTATACAGCCATTACAACATCATCCAACATAATGTACACAAAATAATGTGGTTTACTCATTATAAATGGCAGCAAACAATATCTCTCAGTGACCAGTACAAATTTCATGTCAAAGGATACAATGGATGAAAGAAATGCATAGTAATTTAGATAGTCATCCTGTGCATCAGACACATAGCTTCATTTCCCTGCATTGATGATGGGGAACAGGTATCATCACCTGCACATGGTGTTGTAAGGGGGTGCAGGAGGCCTCAGGTGACATAATAAGTTGGCAAGAATCTGTGTCGGTCAGTAAGGGAAGCAGGCAAAATGGACCATGGAAATGTACCGTGTGTGTCTGCAGGTGACCTGATTGTGACAATGGTTTGTGAGTGTCTACTTGAGCACAGTCATGCTCAGTGCTAGCCCTATGTGTCAGTATGTTGGACAGCTTTGAACTATGCATGGTATATCTGACTGTTCACTACCTTCGCCCTGAACAGGGGAACTGGCTCTGCCAGGAGTTGCACTGGCGCCTCCATGCCCAAGGTCAGGAGTGGAGCTACTACCTGAAGGTGAATGCTGTCTGTTGGGACAGTGTCCTCCACAGAAACACCCAGGACCATGAACCCATGGTCTGCCATGTCTTGACTGTGCATGGCCATGCGGACTCTCAGCAGATATAGTTGCTGACCTATGTTCACAAGTCTGATGCTCAAACTCCAGCCAGATGTTTCATCACAGACAATGTGCATTCCAAGACAGATATTCTGTGCTCTGTCTCAAACCAACGTCTTTCCACTGTGTCCATCAATCGATCCAGGGTGTCAGCAATGTGGTGGAGGCATCCATAACCCTGAGCATTTATCTGGAGTTCCTTTTGGAACATTCCTGAGTCTCCATGATGACCCTAAACATACACTGAGTGACACATCACAAGACACCTGCAACAGGTGGTGGAAGGACAGCAGGCTTCCTACGAGAACCCCTATCAATTTGCCTGCATGTAACCTCACCATCTCTTTGGCTATGGCCAGTATCAAGACTCTTTGCAGCCATAGCAGCCCCACTTTCATGTTCAATGTCCCCACCCTCTGACTGTCCAATATCTGTGGCCTTAAGGGACTGGGTATGCATAGGCATACTGACTGTGTACGGTGATAATGAGGGCAGAAAAAGGATGTCAGACTCTGACAGATTCAGTCCTTGCAACCCCCACCTGTGCCTCACTTTGGCCACCATCATCATCAGAGTCTCAAGAGATAATGACAACAGGTTGTGAAGGGGACAGAGACAACAACCCCCTGGTCACTTGTGATAAAAAGGGAAAAGCAGTACATTAATACCTACACTACTATGCTCTGCAGTACTATCTTGCAATATATGTTAAGCTATATACAGTGCTTTCAGTATTGCAGACTTGTTTAACCCCCAACCTCATATACTAGGACATGAGGACATCATTTTCTAACAAACATCTATAGTTACTTGTAAAGAAAAATCTCTTTAATCAAGAATCTCATGAGCAACAATGATGTACAGTGTTGACATTTGGCAAACCTCTGTACAGCTGACACATATGCATATCTGTAATATCCTGAAAATACTGGCAAATCTATCAGCGTGGTCATGCCTACAAGGCATAGGTATGATTCTAAACTGTGTTCAGTTAAAAAACTATCTGTGCAGCTGGCAATCATGCAGACAGTACATCAATCCAGCTGGCAGGCCTGGGATGACACCTTAGTGAAAACATTCCACTAAATCTATATCTCTAACAAAACAGTGCTGTGCTTACCAAGAGCAGGTGCATGGCCCCGTCCGATTCCTGATGGTCCTGTGAAAATTTGAGGGAGAGGTGATGTTCACAGCACCACATGTTGCACTATAACAGGCTAGTATGTCCAAATATCTCACATTTATAGTAGCTACTATGTTAATTGTTATGTTGGTCACAATCTGAGCATGAGATTCAAACTGCAACTAACCTCCCCCAAAAAATACCTGACACCCAGATAAAACTATGTGCACCCTGACACACTGAATGCTACAGTGTTCCATTGCTCATCCAACTAAGCATACCTGGACAGTGCTCTTGCATGGAAATGGTGGCACCCACATCCACAACATACAATGTGATGGATGCCTGGGAGCTGTGACAGTCAGCTGTCCTGTGTTCCTAGGTTCACCGGGAATTCCTCAGTGGCTGACAGTGGTTGTTCAGCTGCAGGCCTTCCAACAGTAACACCAGGATCCCTGGCCACATCTGCTGCTGTTCTGCATGCAGCATTGATCATATCGGTGGCACGGTGTCGCACATGCTCATATGTCCTGCTCTGATGACCAATGGCATTTACATTGCAAACCAGGTTAGCCCCTAATGCTGCCCACTCTTCCCTGTTTGGCCTCCCTCTGGACAGCAAGAGTTGATGATTTTGATGCAAGGCCTCCAGGATGATGTCACTTTCAGCATATGAATAAGGGGCCCGGCATCAGGGATATATATTTCCTGAAAGACAAGAAAATGGGAGCCCATGTCAGGATCACATACATGGGAGTACAGTATGTAGAGATACAACAATAACAGATGGCTACCAGTATTCACTGCTTGATTACACATCTCATATTCAACACTATAGAAACATAATAAGGGTGTGGATGCAACTAGAATAGTACAATAGGCAGCTATTCCTGTTTATGCCATGACAGATACTGATGTATGATCACACACCCAACACAGAAGTCCATTAAAGTGTGGCCCCTAGGTGTAAACCCCCCTTATAATATATAAAAACAACAGTGCCAAACAAATAGCAGTGTAGCATCACAACCACTATCAAGGGAAATTTCCAGGAGACTGGTGTACCTACTTAACACAAAGCATTCTACCCTTACTGTACTCTAGTTCCTCTGTAGGTGTAACCCATTTGGAGATCAATGACGTGTCATCATTACAGTTCTAAGAAAGGCTTAATGATCTAATCCACATTCCCCCTAAATATATTGAAACATATGCATCATGTTGGAAACAGAATGGTTACGTATGTGATGGAGTACAATACTTCTCTGTTGAAAGGTATAGATATATAAATGTGCTGACGAGTTCACCCTGTGAAGAAACTCTCATACACAATGGTTCCTCCTAGCTAGCTGTTTGCCTTTTTAACATGGCTCTCATTAACAAGTGTTTGCCTCTGAACCAATCTGCACTTCTAAAATGATAACTGCAACCAACACAGCTGATTTGTAGTATAATCAGCCAATTCCATGCAACCACTAAACAGGATATAAGGCCTCAATGTAGATTACAACCCCTTTCTCATATGTTGGTTTGGAAATTAGTGATGTACAGATACTACTTCATGGTAGAGAGAATGTCTGTAGCAGCTACTTTTTAGATACAGCTATATGTGCTACAGGCTAAAGCTGAACCTGATGCTACAGGCAATAGGTATGGGAAGAGAGGGTGATCACTTTGCAGGACAACAGGCTTTAAGTGTAAGTGTGGGACCTGTGGCAGCCTTATTGTATAGGCAGAACCAGATTGAGGGTACCCATCCCACTGGGAATTAAGGTATGTGTTTCAGGTGAGTATGTCAGCCATTGGTATCAGTAACATAATGCAAAGCAAAATGCTTGGTGTGTCCTAGAAAAAGGTAGGGGGTATAGTAACCATTATGTTACATTGCTGGACAACTGCCAAGTAATGTGTTATTTCATGGTAGTATTCTGTTCAGTGTGTGCTGGCATCCCTTGTGTCTAGCTCAACCTCCATATATGTATGTTAGTTGTGCAGCTGTGGTTGTGTATGATATCACCAGCAAATCACTGTGGGCTGCAGTCTGATATTATTGGGCCACAATTTCAGTATACACACTTCAGCATCCTGTGGGAATTCAGCCTAATGCATGTAATGACATTCTTTGCACTTTCCAGTGTTGTACTAGGACTAGTTAAGAGTGGTCCTATCTGTAGGCCTATGACTTCTATTATTTAGATGCAGACATTCCAACTGTACTTCTTTGGGTGGATAAATCAGTAATGAGACAGACATACATATCTATAATGTTGATGTCCACATACATGCATTTCCATTGCTAGACGCAGCCGTAATTGAACCCAGGACCATGTGTACCAAAAAATAATATACTCAGTGCATTTTACAGACTGAGCTACAGTCAATATTACAGCAGTTGTATTTTTACATGTTGTAGTTATCATTACACAGTTAACTGCTGTGAAATTCTGCACTTACATCTATTATTATGTGTATGTCTTTAGAGTACTGTATTTGTATATCAGAGTCCCAGTTAAAAACCTATTTTCCATTAATGTTTTAGCAAGTCTGTTCTTACATGTTGTACATATAATTTCAGGGTTACCTGCTGTTCATCTAAGCTTATGTGTGTGGCTTTATAGTGATGTATTTCTGTACTAGAGTGCCAATTACAGTGCTATTTTTCTATTAATCTCTTAGCTGATTTGCATGGTGTGGTGTGATGTGCAGCATCCCTTCAACATGCTTAAAGACAGGAACTTGGGCATTACTCTGTTTTGATTAGAACACCTGTATTAATTAGCAGGTGTGAGGCTTGGCAGGTAGATCCACTATTCTATAGGTGCAATGGTCCTGAGTTTGAAATAGACTGCATGTGTACTTTTTAAAAGTGATTAATATTTTTTCAGAAGCATATATCAATGTAGTGCTATTTAGAGTAGTGCAAATAGGGAAATAGTACAATGCGGAAATGGGGTGCAAGCAGGGGGGAAAACAGTGAAAAGTAGGTTGAGAGCAGGATGGGTGTAGGACAGGACCATAGATATTTATTTCTTCAACAGCAACAACTGTACACTTTCACAGATTGTTTAGCTGAATTTGGAGTGTCACCCCCAGAGAGGGGTGATGCCAACATAAATGCGTTGTCAGGCCAATTGGACCAAATTATGTGTGTCCAGTGGACATGTGTGAAATGGAGAGCTATGTATGGGAAAATATTTTTTTTGGGGGGGCAGGTGCCCATTTTCTTAAGATGAGAGTGGACTGCTGGGGACGGGACATAGATACATGTGAGGAAGGTAAATTGGGTAGGCAAGGAAGCTACAACACAGACAAGACAGAGACAAGGTTGGTGTGTGACACAAGAGGGGGGTGAACACCTTGGATGGGGAGGGTGTTGTGGAATCTCAGTTCCATGACCGTCACGGACAGCAGTAGTGTGACTCAAGTCCTCACCCACTGGACTGTCAGCACTGCTCCTTCACTGCCCCTGTGGTGGAAGAGGTGGATGCTGATGTCCAGGATGAGGTCAGCTCTCCAGTAATGACAGCATGCTCTCCTTCTGGCATAAGCATGCACCGACAGTTTGGGGCAGCAACCCATGCACCATATCTGGCATTGCTCACAGGTGACAAAATCACCCCTCCACCTCCGCTCCCACAGGGGGGTCCAGCACCAGCCTGTCAGGTAGAACTACCCAATGCCACAGGTAGTGCAGGAGAAGCAGAGGCAGCACCACCAGGCTGCAGCCCAGACATGCAGGGCCGCAGTGCCATGGCTGGAGGAGCCAAAGTAGGTGGATCACCAGGAACCAGCCTACCTTGTCTCTCTGTGGTAAATAAATTATAAACATAAGTTAACAAAAGTAATAACCAAACAAATGTTAGTATTAACATAATGGAAGGCAATACTGATTAATCAAATGACATATAAAATAATATTATGAGGAACACAACAATAAATAACAATAAGGAAAGTATGTTAACAGCAAACCAGTATGAAATAATTCATAAGGTCAACATAACAGTTAGTCACAAATAATATATTAATATCAAATCATAATAATAAATTACATTAATAAATTAAAGAAGACGGGGAGAGAAAAGCATACCATTAGTAACTTCACAGGTAATAGTACTACACAGACTACTAATACATACTTCTACACATGAGCAATTTCAGTTGTGAGTACAGTGACTGCAATTCTTGTATAGATGATTAGATGGGTGTTGCCCATACATACCTGTCAACCTGTTAGCATGGGACAGTATGGGCCAAGCACTAACAGATGCTGGTACACAGGCATAATTACAGCTAACTGTTTTACATAGTGTGCTCATACATTACTACCAAGGTGTTCTGTAAAACGAATTTGCCAATAAACTGCATTCCAAGTAATGTCATGTATCTGATAATAAAAGGCTAGACATATGGGGCACTAGTCATTACATTCTTCAAAAGCATGACAGTTGAGAAGTATGTTCATGTACACTAAGTACACTAGACAGCTGGTTATTTGTCAGCTGGCTGCCATGGGATTAGAACCCATAATCAGTGACTGCAGGAATTATGTGCATTTTATTTCAATATCATGAATTCTCAAAACTCTATTCTCCTTTACGACTTTTATTGCAACATTTTGTGTGAAACCCTACATTTACACATATGCATAGTTGTGTGTGGTATCACACTGGAAACCAAATGCAGTGAACACATGAATAATGAGCACTTTAGTTGAATACAGTAGTTACAAAACACCATCTCCTTTTACACTCTAATGATTAATGTCACATGAAATCTGGCAGTTACACAGATGTATGGCTGTGTAGGTCATCTGTTGAACTAACCATATACCCTGTTCATTTACTGAGTGCTATGCATGGCATATCTTGGGGAAATTATCTGAACTAGGGATTGACACTTACTCTGGGTACTGCAATACATGCATATCTGAAATTTGATAATGTGTTATATCATAGTTAATATGTAACAGTTGACTGGTGTCTGAATGGAACACACATGCAGTGAATACAAGAATAATGAAAACTTATTTGAAAAGGTTTCTTATCAAAGCACAATCTTGTTTTAAACTTTATTGATAATCTTCCTTTAAATCTAGAATTTAGACACATAGATAACAGTCCAAGACTTACCCATATACCATGCTCATTGCCTGGGTGGAATATACAGCATTGTTTCTGACAGAATGAGCAGAACACAGGCTTGAGTCTTACTCTGGTTATTGCACTACATGTATTTCAGACATTTGTGGCTACATTCTTTATTCATTAACATTTAACAGGTGACTGGTGTCAGATAAGAACATGTGCAGTGATTACAGGAATAATGAACACTCATTTGAAAAGATTACTTATCAAAGCACACTCAAGTTAAATTGTACTGAAAATGTTCCCTAGTTTCTGCCATTTAGACACACAGATAGTAGTCTAGTACTCCAGTAACCTTACCCATATATCATGTTCATTGCCTGGGTGGAATATACAGCATTGTGTCAGACAAGATGTGCAGAACACAGGCTTGAACCTTACTTTGGGTAATGCACTGCATTTATTTCAGACAGTTTTTGCTGCATTTTCTATTTATTTACATTTCAAGGTTGACTGATGTCAGATTAGAACTCACATGCAGTGAATACAGGAATAGTGAACACTTTTTATTTGAAAACATTACATATCAAAGCAACATCACCTTTTAGATGTTATTGATTAATGTTGCTTCAAGACTGGCTTGTAGACCATGGATAGCTGTGAAAGACATCTAATAGATAACCCATGTACCCCGTCCATTAATTGATTGCAACCTACAGCATATTTCAGACAATGGGCAGACCAGAACAGTGACTCTTAATATTGGTAGACCACAACATTAACTGATGTTTGGAAGCTATACTAAACAGTATTGCATGTTTGTAGAAAAAACAGTAGAGGAACCAAACCACGGCCAGCATATGAATAAGAACAACTTTTAATGGTAAGCACTTTCGCAGCAAAATATGCCGCTTCATCAGACAGTACAACAATTCCAAATTCAACTATTTAAAAAAAGCACCATCCAATAAAAACAGGCATTTAATTATATATATGCAAATTTTTAAAAAATCAATAGCCTTAAAGGTACATAAAATACAAAATAAAAATTTCTTAGAATAAAATACATACTTAACATATCTATTTAAACCCCTACCCTGAAACACAGGTTTTATAGATATCTTATCATTGATGCCCCTGCCTATAGTGGCCCTCATTCTTATAATCCATTCCAGTTCTGCTGTTTCAGTTCTAGTTCTAATGCCCCCACCCCTCTCATTCAAAAAGATCTTTTCCATAACCATAAACTTAAATGTATATGCGGTACCGTACAGTAAAATATATTTGGCTAACGCGTTAATAACTGTGGCCCTAGAAATATCATAAAGATGTTTCCTCATGTGGTTTTTAAATCTGTGATTAGTTTTTCCTACATAAAAAGAATGACATGTCACACAGTATGCCAAGTAGACCAGATTAACAGTATTACAGTTGGCACTGAGCCTAAATTCCATTCTTTTACCTGTGTCTGGATGAGTAAATCTATTACTGCTATCTATAAACTGACAAAAGTTGCATCTAGTGCAGGGAAATGTACCTATAGCATTATTGTTAACACAATTCATGTCATCCAGTTTGGGACCACATAATAGCCTTTTAAGAGATTTTCTGCTCCTGAATACATACCTAGGGGTACCCCCCACAACTTCTTTAACCTTTTCATCTGAACATAATATACTCCAATTCCTTTTGAATATGTCCTGAAGTAACCTAACATTACTAGAATATGTGATAGGTACCCTCATATATTTATTACTACTGTTGTTCTCATTAGAGGGACAGGATATACCTGAGAAGTACGGCTTCCCTTGATTTCTCTGAAGTCCAGGTATTTTAGATAATACATGCCCTACCTCTCTACCAGTATAACTCCTAGCATCAAATGTATCCCTTAAATTATCCAATTCCTTAACAAACTTGGCATCATTGTCTTTAAGCCTTGATGTTCTTCACCCTTGCCCCTTAATGATGTTATTGAAGACATGATTACGATGCATACTTTGTCTTTGAAGTTAGGTATTTCTGTAACATTCTTTTCTGTGAATTTCAGTATCAAACCTCCCTGTATCATCCTTCATGATTCTAACATCCAGGAAATCAATAAATGTGTAAGAACGTTTCTTGGTAAATTTAAGGAAGTTCGTACTGTTATTGATTGCGTCATAGAAAGATGTAAATGTAGTCTCATCACCTTCCCGCAGTAAAAACAAGTCCTCTACAAATCTTTGATAGAAGGCCAAGTGCCCATGAGTCTCATATACTAATAGATGGTTCCTCTCCCAACATGCTATGACGATGTTGGCATAGCTATTGGCACATGAAGTGCCCATAGCTATGCCATCTATTTGTCTATACAACTTGTGTTCAAACATGAAAATGTTATTTTCCAATATTAGTTCTACCAATAAAGATAGTAAGCCAATAAATTTGGAATCATACAGCCCATCTTCCAACAAATACTGTTTGAATAATTGAATACACAATGTAACTGTAAATAGGGACTGAACATCTAAGGTGACCATTAACCAATCTATAGTCACTTGTTTGTCTTTCACAAACAAATACAAATCATTCAGAAATTACTTAGTGTCACTTAAGATATAGTTATTTCGAGCTAAGACATGTTTGAGGTGTTTTTCAACATACAAGGAAAGTGGCTTTGTGCACCACCCCCTACCTGCCACAATTGGACGCATAGGGGGTACTGTAGGATGCTTATGTATCTTTGGTAACACTTGTATGATGGGAGCTATGGGTTCTTCAACAATAAAATATTTAAACAGTTCAGTGTTTATCGCACAACATTGTAGACATTCATGCAAAGTATTATAAACATCTATGATACACCCTTTAACCTGTTTAATAACTATCCTGTCATAAACTTTAGTGTCACTCAGCATTCTGTCCATTATCTCCTTATAATAATTAAAATCCATGATGACCAAGACTTTGAAGGCTTCTATCTCATCTGAACTCAAGTGAACAAAACAGTTGATAGCAACCTTATTATCATATAGATTGTAAATTTCTTTAATACAAACATTTTCAAACGTTTCTATAGTGGCATTATTCTTAGGTATATAACTACTATTCCTATTGCTTGTTTACCTGATTTAACTTGCTCTATCATTTCAGGTAGGCAGTGATACATTACTAAACATGTTACATGTCCCAGGTATGTCATACCAGACTGTTAAGACTGCGAACTCTGCAGCTAATTTATTATAAGATTACATAATGCATTACATTATTACTTTGATGTTTCCCTACTTACCACACTCTCGCCTCATGCTGGCCAGGGTCCCTGCATATGACTGGACATTGCAACTCCTCTCGTCTGCAGCTGTTAAAAGAGAAGGAAACCATTATGCATTTCAGCTTTGCACAGATCCAGCGTGTATATTTCTAAACTACTTGCAAACATACTTACATATCTGTGAGGCCTGCCCAGCCCGGCTTTCTTGGACTCAGGTTCCAAGGTTCCCCTCTTCCTCCAGTTCAGGTTGTCATAGTGGTGACAACACTGCTCTCCAGTGCTGGAGAAACCAGTAGCACTAGTAAGTTATCTAGCCAAATGATCCCAGGTCTCAGACTTACACTCTGAGCCCTGGTAATTGCCTTGCAGCAGCCAGGGTTCATAGTTTTTCAACAGGAGTCCAACAAACACTTTGGACTCCTGAACACCCCACATCTGCACCTGAAAGCTTGCTCCCTCTCCAGCAATACCAGGCATATTGATAGCCAAGTGAAGATTACAATGAATGGTGTAAAATTTCTGCCTATTGGCCTTTATATAGGCTGCATTCCTGCCCTTATGCATCATACTGTAACTTTCCAAAAAGTGCAGCAGTACTTAGCTTCACACAAATTCACACAAACTGTTTCAGCGAAGGTGTGCATTGCACAAACTCGCACAAGCCATGTTTAAGTATAGCTTAGCATCATGCAAACATTGTAGACCATTGACCAGGTTTAAGCTGTGCTTTGTATCATTCAGCTTTTCTAAATGTAACACTTTTTTAATTTTAAGTTAAACTGAGGTTTTAGTCAACTAACACATTTTTACAGCAATAAATGTCAAACATATGACTGGCCAGGATTCAAACCCAGTACCTATTACACTGCAGGTTATGACTCAACCTATCTAGCTACTTGGATAGTAGAGGGAAGCACTATATCTTCTGATATACTACCATAATGCCTCTTAGCACTGCACAGTGAAGCTGTGCAGGTTTGCGTGTTGCTAAGCACAGCTTAACTACAATCAAATACATCTGCTTTCTATTTTTAGATATCTGATGGCATTGCTAAGCACTGTGTCACTCCATGCAAACAGGGGCAGACAAAAAGAAATACAATTGATTACATCCGGTTTCTATTTTTAGATATATAGCAGATGTCTGCTGTATATGTATAATTGCAGCTCAGCATTGCTAAGTACAATGCCGCACTAAGCAATCAACACATAAAAAAAAAAATAATAAAATACTGTCCTGGCCTACCATCTGGCCAGACATTTTCTGGACAGTCCACAAGTATGGGACAGCCTCTACAGTGCTGCTTGCATGGATTCTATATCCATGTTACTGTCATCTCCCTCAGCAGCGAGCCATAATTAATATGTATGGCATACTGCCAGTGAGGAACTGTGGCCGGAGACATTGATACATTCTGTGTAGGCTCTATACGGAGCCTGCACAGATTTTAATGATTCCTGGGGTTAATTTTGGTAAAAGTGTTCTACACTGGTTTAAAAACTACTTGTATGAGAGATAATTTTAAATATTTGCTAAAAGTCTAATTTTCTGAGACAAGTACACTAAACACAGGAGTTCCTCAAGGCTCAGGACTCGGCCCAATTCTGTTCTTATTATTTCTAAATTACATCTCTCTTGACTTACCAAAATTAAATGTAATTATGTACACTGATGAAATTGTCCTCCTATAGGCTCACATGACTCATCAAATACTACAAACTACAATTCGGTCTCACTTTGCACACCTTTGTAACTGGTTACAAAATATTTGCTGGCAAATGAAAATTACCATTGGTTTACTTTATATGATAAGATACATTGGTTATCAATACCTAAAGAGCAACTTTTCTCCTCAATTCATTAATATTCAAAGTTGTATATCTTGCATACTGCCTACCTCTCAAAAGGGTACTCTAATTCGGAGGACAAAGCTACTCCCTTAGAAACAGCCAAGAAAGCACAATCACATTGATCAGACAATCATTCAAACTAGTGTTAGGAGAAAAAGTCTTCTCCAGAACACATTCAGCCTAATGGAACTTATAACCCTCAGATAAAAAATATAGAAAACAACTTCCAGTATTAATAAAAAAATACTAGTTGCAAGATGATTTTAAGAGCAACTACTTTTGTGACACTGTTTAGTTCTGTAGCTTATAATGGTAGGAATGCAAATATTAAAAAATACTTTTGCTCATATGCAAATAATTCTGCTCTCCAATTGTGGTAATTGTAACTGCATGCAAAATATAGTCTAAGCCTTCTTCTGTATTAATACTTTTAGTAACTGTTTTGTTTCTCTTCTATTCCAGCAATGGAAACTGATTCTTCCATTTGTAAAACAAGCTATCTCATCATAAAGACTTTTTCAGACATGAGGATCAAAGCGTAAAGATTCAATTAAATACATAAATTAAAAAAAGATATTCAATCCAGTGAATATATAGCAACATTAAATGCACATTCCTTGTTTGTACATCTGTGTATGTATGTGTGTGTGTGTGTGTGTGTAAAGCTATATATATATATATATATATATATATATATATATATATATATATATATATATATATATATATATATATATATATATATATACATACATATATATCGATATATACACACACAGCTCTCCCTCTCTGTATGTGTATATATATATATATATATATATATATATATATATATATATATATATAGACTGACACACACAGACACACACACACACACACACACACACACACACACACACACACACACACACACACACACACACACTGGGTTGCTGGAGTATAAGTGTTGGTGTCCTGCATTTTTTTTTTTCTTGATATCATGAGATTCACTATTTTGAGCTTTTGAGATTTTAGACTCAGTCTTTTGAAATTATTTTGAGCTTTTGAGATTTAGAAATGGACCCATATATATATATATATATATATATATATATATATATATATATATAGATATAATATATATATATATATATATATATATATATATATATATATATATATATATTCACACACACACACACACACACACACACACACACACACACACACATACACTTTTTAGTTAACCCTGAGTGGAGCAGTGTGGTCATGACTTTAACATACATTTAATATTCAAATGTGTATTCAAATTTGTTGGGGTGACCTGCATTAAAATCCCACTTATTTATATTTACTTATATTATTTCTAAAAGATTTTCTATATTTCCTTCCAATCCTACTGAAAAGAAAGTTAAAATAAAGTCAGACATTTCTTGAACTCAGTGCATATCATACAATGGTTCTATAAAGCATAGTTCATATTATTGATTTTAATGAGATAAATATATTCACTAATTCTAATATAAATCTTTCTCTTCGTGTTGCCTATATAGTAATTTTCACAGAAACTACAGGTAGTGCAATATATTACCATCTCACTACTATGTGTATCTCCCTTTTTTATTAATAAAATGAATATTAAGGGCAAACTTGCATTGAAGTATATGTAGCATTTATACTGACCACAACGTATAGGTTCCCATCTTTTTTTTTGAATACCATTGCTGTAAGCTTTAAGTAGTCTAATTTTTTTCAAACACCTTTATTGCATTATCACTTGAGTCTGATTTTAATAGAAAATTGCAGTTATTTCTTTCTTACTAATAATTAATGGTAAATTACCTACCATATCAATAGCCTCTGGGATAGTTACCTAATTTTTTGTGTTATCTTTTATTATTCTCCTGATGCAAATATCATTAATAATGTTAGTAACTGAAAAATGTTTGTAGTGCCCCATTCATACACCCTAAATTAATGCTGTTAGTCATTCAGACTGTTTTCCAGTTATGAGAATCAATTTAGATTTAGTCTGTCAGTATGTTTTGACAACATTAAAAATGCTTGTAATGAATTTTGTTTCATACCGTCTTTCTTCAAAAAGAAGTTTATGAAACTCAATTCCATATCAAAATGATAATTATTAGAAGTTATTTTGGATAGTCTGTCTGCTTTATTCCTTATCACAACCTTCTTAAGTTGACCAGGACGTGCACTATATGTAGTTATTACTAATGATGGATCTATAACTACTGGAACAGAAAAGTACAGCATCAGGGTCAAAGGTAATCCCGACATGTAAAAATTTAACTTTTGGGAATCAAAGTTAAGAGTAAAATTTAACAGATTGCAATTTTTGTTTTCTTCATACAGAAAATTATTCACTTTGCTTATGGATGCATTGAATTCAAAAATAAATAAAATATGGAGTATACATACAGTAATGCTGCTTTATAAATGTTTTATTTTAAATGAGACAGTTCTTTCAGACTCATTCAAAACAAGATTAGTAAAAGTGGAGGCTGCCACTACTCCCAATGTCCAGCCATTATCTGCTTATTTGTCTCATTCTTATGAAAGACAAAAATGTTTAAAACAAATTCAGACAAGGAACACATTGCATTTATGTTTTGATTAGTTAATTCAGTAAAAATGGTTAAGAAGCTACTAGTCATATTAACCCCAATATCTTGGCGTATAACCATAGACAGGGGAATGATGTCAGGCATTGTCAGTTGTCATTGAAAATACTCCACCACTCAATCAACTTATCCTTTTTGTTAAATTTGAAGAATCTTTAATAAATGTAAGTGTAGGCGTGCAATTGGATTCAATTCATAATCCAAAAAATGTGAACTGCATTCATTTTAGACTACTTACTTCATACAATTGATCTGAATGATGGAGCCATCATATTTTTGTGTAATCTAGGAATCCTGAAACATGTACTACTTTTTGAATGTGATACATATAACAGCTAAATAATTCAACCTCTATGACATCATTGCATGATTTATTAATATATCTATGTGACTGGATAGCATTCTTCTCATACAAATTAGTGCATCACTCCAAACAAAATGATTTTTATTTTCTTGCTATCTGCCCATTATAGCAAAACATCAAATGACATTTCATAAATGAATGTTCCTATTACTTATGAAATCCTTCATAGCTATTCTTTCTCTCCAGGTCAAATGGCAAAATGTCTTCTTCTTGAGCAATTATTTTAACAACTTTTTATTTTCTGTTTAAAAAGCAATCCCAGGATTTAACAAAATATGTGTAGGCACAGTGTAGAGCCTCCATGGAATGTATCCATGTACACGGCCACAGTTCCCCCTCAGCAGTGCGCCATGCATATTAATGATGGTGCAATGTTGATGGGGAGCCAAGGAACATGGATACTGAATCAGTATAGGGAGAGGTGTAGCAGCTACCTGTGGCTGCAGAATTGTGGCACTGCTGCACTCTGCTAAGCACTGCTCAATCATATGAAGCAGTACATAAACATGCTAACAGCTACCAATGTTTGTGCTACGCTTTGCTAAAGCCACGGTTCTGTGAGTTTTTGTGCTGCTTGACTTTGTTTAGCTGGTTTGCATGCTGTTAAGTGACACGGCACTTCTTTGAATGTTGCTCAATGATGTGTAAGGGTGGGAAAGCAGCCTATATTAAGCACAATAAGCGAGACTTCTGCAGAATCTATTGTGGTTCAATCAGCTGTTGGTATGGCTGGTGGTGTTGGGAAAGGTGTGCGCTTTCAGCCACAGTGGTGGGGCATTCAGGAGTCCAGGGTCATGGCTGGGATCTTTGTAAAAAAACATGATGACAGGCTGCTGCAGGGCAGTTTCCAGGGCTCGAAGTATAAGGCGAAGCCTGGGACTGGTTGGCCAGAGAACTCACCAGTGTTACTGGTATCCCCTGCACAGGTGAGCAGTGTCATCACCACCATGATGACCTGAAAAAGTAAAAGAGGGGAACCTTGGACACCTGAGTCCAAGAAGTGAGGGCAGGGAATGTCCGAGAAGTATGTAAGCATGTTTTCTGCTGTCTTAACAAAATGCAAGCTGAATGTCTGCAAAATTGGTATGCATAATGGAGTGCTTTTCCCCCAACAGCTGAGAGGGCTTGCAATGTCGAGTCCCATGCTGGGAGCCTGGCCAGGTTGCACCTTGAACATGGTGAGTATGGATGTATTATGCCAACTGTAGTGCAATAAGCAAGAAAGAGTAAAGCATTAACTGCAATAAATTATATACAATAAAGTCTGTAGCCCAATAAATGAATAATAGCAACTGTAGTGCAATACAAACAAGAAACAATACCAATAACACCAAGGAAAATGGTGTACATTAGAATTGTCTTGGCATAACCATTGCAGTACAACTGTATGCATTGATTCTGTAAGGTAAGGTTGCTGCAGTCAAGTATAACATTGTAATAACTGTATCATGCAAATCTAATGGCTGCAAACTGTATTGCTTAACTCATAGTACTGTTCAGGTCTGTCTCTAGGCCAATACCGGTCACATGATGCTCTGTCTTCCACAGACTTCAGGTAATAAAGGTATATGGGTGAGGTAGCCCACTCCACAGCCAGATATTGTGTGTGGACTTCACAGATATTTCAAACCAATAACAATAATATGTGTTCACTTGTATTGTAGAAAGTGAAATAAAGATGTAGTAGTATATGCAGTATTGTTGTATACCATTATTGACACTGCAGTCTAGTATAACACTGTAACAGTACTAGAATGCTACAGGAAAATTCTGTAACTTGTATTGCATGATTCATAGTATGTTAGTAACTCGGTCTGTTAAATTCCTTGCACACAGTACATTTTGCCACACACAGAACCGGGTTTGAATCCACTGCTATGTAGCACAACATTTTCAGTATCAGTCATGAAATGCTCACAATTTCTCTATCCCCAAGAACACAAAAATGTTATGGGTGAGTTAGCCCATATTATGTGCAGATATTATGTTTAGATCTCACAGAGTGTTACACTCAATAGCAAGAATGTGTTCAGCAGCATTGTTGATTCAGAAATAAAACTGTGTAATCCCAATATGGCTGTATCTCTTGCATGCCTGTACTATCCTGCTGCAGTCAATTATTAAATTATTTGCAGATATTCCCTGCAGTCTCAGCTAGTGGGTTCTACTCCCATGCCTGCCAGCTAAGCCATGATGGCTGCCTAGTTTAATTACTGTACACAAACATGCCTCTCAATTGTCATGATTTCTTGTAATGTAATTAAAACTGACTAATCCATCTGTCCCATGTTTACCAGATAAATTATTACCTGGAATGCAATGTACTATTAAATCTGTTTAAAGAACACCCTGGTAGTTATATAAGTCTACATTATGTGAAACTGTTCTGAGTAGTCATGTACCTGCATTTGTTAGTGCTTGGCCCTTATTTTCCCATGCTATCAGCTTGAGAGGTATGTGTGTGCTACAACAGCTAAAGGAAAATTGTAGTCACTGTAATCACAACTGTCAGTACACACCTGTAGAAGTATGTATGACCATTGTCAGGGATATCATCTACAGTGTCACTAATGGAATGTTTTTTTCTCTCTCTCCACCCCTAATCTTAATTTATTCATTATTGCAATGTATTATTATGATTTAAGATTAGCATAATTTCTTAAACTATATTTTGGAAAATGTGGTTGATTATTGTTATGTTTTATTATGATTCAATATTAACATATTTTGTTAAACTAACTGTTTTGTTGGTCTTATGGTTTACTTCACAATAGCTGTTACCATACTGACTGTTATGTTACATAATGTGGTGTTGCACATAATATACATTAATATGTATTTGGATTAATAAATATGATGTTCCATTCTGTTAATGCTAACAATGATTTGGTTGTTACTAACCATAACTTATTGCTTTATCTCATATACCACAGCACGTCAAGGTAGGCTGGTTCTGGCTGATCCCCTCACCTTGCCTCAACCAGCCATGGCACCGGGTTCCAGCATGTCTGGACCCAGACTGGTGGTGCTCCGTCTACTGACCCTGCACTATCTGTGGTGTCGGGTAGAACTGCCCAGAGGGGGACAGGGCTCAGTCCCCCTGTGGGAGTGGTGGCAGAGGAAGAGTAATAACCCAGGATTAGCTACCAGTCCACCATGGCTATGACCATCACCTGTGCCAGATTGAGGGTATGCTGGACTACCTGGTGGGGCAGCCTCACTCTGGTCCCCAGCCTCCAGCACAGCCACCCTTGGGGCAGTGAAGGAGCATTGCTGACAGTCCCATGGGTGGGGGGCTTGAGTCATGCTGCTGCTGTCTGGAGGCACACGGTACACGGATTCCACAACACATCCTTATCCAAGGTGTTCACCCACTCATGTGTCACACACCGCCCCTGTCTGCTGTCTTGTCTGTTTTTTTCTGTTTGCAAATGCATCCTCACCTACCCAAATAACCTCCCCCACACATACCTATGTCCCTTCCAAAACACTCCACTCTCACCTTAAAAAAAACGGGCACCTGTCCCAAAAAAAATTAAATTTGCCCCATACATAGCTCTCTATTTCACACATGTGTCCACTGGACACATGTAATTTGGTCCAGTTGCATTGACAACACAGTTATGTTGTCCTCACCCCTCTGTCTGGGATTTGAGAGTCCAAATTCATCTACAAATGCGGTAAAAGTACACAGTTGCTGCTGTACAAGAAATGGATAGCTATGGTTCTTTCCTACACCCTTCCTGTACATCCTTACCTGACTTTCACTGTTTCCCCCCTGCTTGCCCCCATTTCACCACTCCCTTATCTCCTCTTTTTTCTTTTCTTTATATTTTTTTTTTACCATGGTGCTGTGCGACCTGCCACATCACGCATCTTCATTTAGCTCAGCTAAATATAGCTATAATGATTGTATGTGGTTATCACATTGTATGATACTATTACAAAATAAATACCTCTCCCTTGTCTCAAACCCAAGTCCATTACACCCAGAAAACACCAAATTAACCTGCCATGCCATGCAGCTCTTCATTAATAGAAGTGGTTTAAACAAAACATAAGTTATTGCCAGTTACACTCATTAGGTGTATTTCAGCGGAGCTGTGCTCTGCGCCACGCAAACTGGAATTAAAAATAATGGGAATAAAGGGGAGTGCACTTTGGACTCTGGTGCAATATTACACCACTGGACAGACAAAGACATGATTATGGATGTTACGTGAGGCCTGTGATAGCAGTTGAATGTGCCCCTTTATCAGCAACATGTAGAAAGACACCTGCCAAGGCATCAATGGTAAAGTACATGTACAACTGGGACCCTGGTGCAGAAATACAGCCATATAAAGTCATGCATATATTGATGGATGTGGAAAATGTTTGTCACAGTCTGTATGTGTGTACATATATCTTGCAAATACACTTGCTCTAGTACTGACTCAGTAGCTCAGTCTGTTAAATGCCTTGCATTTAGTACATTTTGCCACACACAGTCCTGGGTTCAAAGTCAGTGTTGTGTTGCATTTCAAGTACATTATTCTGAAGACAGCAATTAATGAATTACTCATGCACTCTTTACCCATACAAAGCATTGTAAGTGTAATAACTGTTTTTCTTTGCTGGAAGTCACAGGCCTGCAGGTAGGGACATACTTCACATATCCATATAGTATAAGTATATGTCACCTAGTACTCTGTTACTGACACAGTTGCCTAACATACTTTCCATAAACACATGCCATACTTGCAATGTAAAGGGTACCCCCACCCTGGCTCTGCCTCTACAACAAGGCTGACACAGCAGGTACACCTATGCTTGTCGTCCTGCAAAGTGTTCGCACCCTCTGCCTATGTCTATTACCTTCAGCAACAGTTGCAGCCTGGGGTGCACCCAGCTCTATGTAAAGGTTTCTACTACAGACAGACCTCCCTTCTGCAATGATGTAGTCTCCTCATCCCAGTACTGTCCATTTCAACAGCTAAGAAAAGGGACCCTGGTCTACATGAAACCCTTATATATTGCACAGTGGTTGCATGCCATTGGTTAATAATAGTACAATTCAGCTGTTTATCTGCATTTAGCATATCAGAGCCACAGTTTGGGTTGCAGGCAATTACCTGCTAATGAGCAGCATGTTAAAACTGCAAGCAGCTGGCTATGGGAAACAGTTTATATGACACTTTCTCACACAGAGCATGCCTTTATGAAACTTTACCAGACACACAGTTCAGCAGAAGAGTACTGCACTCTAGCAGGTATGTAACTGTGTTTTTTATATAACAGGATTCAGATAGGAGGATAGAGGTATGGGGAATAGGGATTACAGCAGTAAGCCAGTCTTAGACCTGTGGTAATGACATGACAGTGATACACTGCTGGCTTACACATACAGGGGACATACAATCATCGGAGTGGCATTGACAATACATCAGGGTGGCATCGTCTTTTGTCAGTGTGGCACACTGGTGTTGTCGGACTGTCCCTATGTAGTGGTTGTTATAGCACATTATTTATCTAGCACTGCTTCTATTGACATACTATTGTGTGGTTGGCCTTAGGGGACACACCACAGTGGACTGGAGTGTTGGGTGTATGATCATACAGCAGAAACTGTCATGGCACACAGGGAAATACATCAGTAATGGTACTATCTCGGTTGTATCCACACATGCAGTATGTTGTCACACTGTGGGTCATGACATGTGTGAGCAAGCAGTGGTTAGTGCAAGCCATTTTGTACTTGCTATACTAGTACTTAGTGGACATCCATGTACATGATCCTGTAATGTACTTCCCTTTTGTTGTCTTTCAGGACTAATGTATTGTAGAAGACATGCCCCCTTCTCAGATGCTGAGAATGAACTGAAACTTCAAGTACTAAGGCAGCATCACTACATAATCCTATCCAGGGAGAGGCATAACAGAGAACAGCAGACTGCATTGTGGGCAGACCTTGTCCAGGAGGTGACTGCCCATGGCCACCAGGACAGGACATATGAGCAGGTTCGACACTGTGCTACTGACATGGTGAATGCTGCTCAGCAAAGGGCATCTGATGTAGCCAGGGATTGTGTCATCACAGATGGAGGGCCTGCAGTGGAACAACCACTCATGGCCACTGAGGAATTCATGACAAACCTAGGGAGACATGACAGCTCCCAGGCATCCATCACACCATACATTGTGGAGGTGGGCGCCACAGTGTCCACAGCAGAGGGGCATGCAGGTAAGCTTACTGTGATCACCATTGTAATACTGTAGCAGTCATTCTGTCAGGCTGTACATACCTTTATGTGGGTGTCAGGTCTAAGTGCTTTGGGGGAGGTGTTTAAGCTCCATTGTACACTCATACTCAGAATGTCACCAGTACATCAAGTAACACGGTATCTACTGTAAATGTGAGATATATGCAGGTATTACCATGTTGTGGTGCAATATGCAGTGGTACTAGGATTACCTTACCCTCACCTTTTTACAGGTCCGTCTGGTGTTGTCCCAGGCCATGGTCCTGCTCCTAGTAAACTTGATACTGTATTTTTATGGAACATATCTATGCTATTAAAGTTAAAGGCCAGAATAATGGCCTATGTACAATTAATATTAAGTGTAACCAGAGTAGAATGTTGGTATGTTAAGAGTGAATACAACTCCTGGGTTACATGAGGCAGTTAATCCAACATGCCTTCTAAAAATAGAAAGGTTGATGGTACATACCTTAGACAGTGAAATGTGTATGTCTATATATTTGTTAAGATAGGTGTACTGGGTGTTAAGTGCTGTTTTATCAAGTATAGTATCATATTGCATAATTAAAGGTAAATTATACTGGCCAGGTTTCACGTGATTTACTTGATGTGCTTGTTATAAAGGGCTTGAGTGGAATGTGTAGTTTGTTTTGAGGAAGTCTGCTGTGCATGACAGTGGAGATGAGAAGATGTGAGATTGGTAATGCAGTTGTGGATCCCCACTATTATGAGTCTTTGCAGAGTTTCCATAAATAATAGTGCTGGTAGTAATGTACTGCTTTTATCTAGGTTCCCATCGGTGATCAAGGTGCTTGGGAACTCTCCCCCACACAACCTGATGTCAGTGTCTCTTCAGACTCTGAAGATGATGGTGGCCACAGTGAGGCACAGGTGGAGGTATCGGGGGCTAAATCTGTCCAAGAGGTTGACATCCCTCTTCTGCCCTCATTGTCACTGCACACAGTCAGTATGCCCACACATACCCAGTCCCCAGAGGCCACAAATATTGGACAGTTAGAAGGTGGTGACATTGAACAGGACAGTGTGGCAACTATAGCTTCAGTGATTGTAGACACTGGCCATAGCCAGAGAGCTGGCGAGGTCCCATGCAGGCATATTGACAAGGCTGCTCATAGAAGGACTGCTGTCTATCCACCACCTCTTACAAGTGTCGCATCATGGGTCACTCAGCGCATGTTTTAAGTTGTCATGGAGGCACGAGAATGTTCTGAATGGAACACCAGCCGTATGCTTAGGCTTATGGATGCAAAACAGTCTGACATTTGTGACTGCCTCCACTGCATTGAGGACACCCTGGATCAGTTCACTGATGCAGTGGACAGATGGTGGGTGTGGCACTGTCTGCCTTGGACTGCACATTATCTGTGCTGGAATGTGTGGTTGGAGTAGGGTGTCAGACCTGTGGATGTAGGTCAGCAACACCATCTATTGAGAGTCCATGCGGCCATGCACAGTTATGCTCCTGTAGTGGCAGTACATCCAGTGCTACAGAGGGGAGTGTGATGTCCACACCATGATGGCACAGGCCATGTGGTTGTGGTCCTGGGCAGCCCTGTGAGGGACACTGTCCCAGCAGACAGCAGTCATCATCAGGTACTAGCACCCCATCTTACCTTGGGCAATGTGGTGCAAGTGCAACTCCAGGCAGAGCCAGTTCCCGTGTTTGGGGGTGGAGACAGTGAACTGTCAACTCTACCATGTAGGGTCCAAAGCTGTCCAACATACACACATGTAGGGCTAGCACTGAGCTTGACTGTGTACACACACACACTCACATACCACTGTCACATGCAGGTCACCTAAAGACACACACGGCGCATCTCAATGGTCCATCTAACCTGCTCCCCTTCCTGGCTCACACATATGCTGTCAACCATTTGGGCCAGCCTAGGTTTCCTGCAACCCCACCCCACACCCTGTGCATGTGATGATACCTGTGCCACATCCCTGTCATCCTTCCCATTGATGCAGGGACATGTGTTTGATGCACAGGGTGACTATATTATTGACATGTATTGTGTACTGCAGACTTGCATTGCCATGCCACTTGTAGTAGTCAACAACATATATTGTATGCTGGCATGTGTAATGAGTATGCAACATACTTTTATGTACACTATGTTGTACAGGCGGTAGTGTTACACAGTGACAGGTATGTCACGAACCTGTGTATGTTTTTGTTGCAAGAATCTGAGGGGATAACCTATAGACACAAGGTGGCAGTAAGGAGGCACAGGATGTCATGACAGCACAGCAGAAATATGACATCAGCAAGGTACAGTAGTATACGTGCATGTCTGCATAGGTTCATATGTTTATGACAGTCTAACAAGGACATTGGCAGCAGTCAGTTGTACCCCTTTATTCATAATTTGTGATAAGATCTGCTACCCTTGATATGTGTAAGCTTTGTTGGGGAACTTACACATCTACAAGCTTTGGTGATGGACTGTACCCATCTACAAATATCGTGTGTACAGTTCAGACAGTTGGCCAACATCAGTTATGATTGTCATGCTGTTGTGATGTGTAGACACAGTAAGTGACACATGTCACCACTCACACAAATCAAGACCAGTACACACAGTGTAGTAACATGTGTAATCCCACAGGACAGGCCCAGATAGTCACTGACCACAGACATCATGATCCCACATATGATGGGTCTGTACCTATAGCTAACCTGTACACCCACACTGTCTGCATCATGTACACTCCCTAGTCCCCACCACATGTGACACATGACAGTCCTACAACCTGTCTCATACCCACTATTTTGTCAGAGCAGTTCATAACAGGCCTCACAATGGAAGGCACACAGCATCTATTGCACATGCTAACATTCCAGGCTGACACCCACCTTTGATCTGACATGGGTTAGTAACACCATTGGGTAGCCGTTGCATTCATACAAACACCACTATCTGCACACCAACTGAGTGGACTATGGCACCTGTTCTACCCTTGCACAGAGGTAGTGCATCAACTGACCAACATAACTATCCAACTCTTTGCATAACTATCCATAACTGTATGCCCATAGGGGTGATCATCATGGAGATGCTCAGCATACATATCTGTGGTGTACACACAGTTGAGTGTACACACTTTGGATGTGTGACAGGGGGTGCATGACTGCAACATGTGGTGGACATTTCCGAGGCAGTCAGCAGGATCATGCATGAGAGTAGATCAGGCTGTACAACCCCTAGACTGAGCCAAGCCTTCTGACTATACCACCCATTCAGGCAACATGTACAAATCAACCATGTAGGCATCCATGATGCTGTCATTGTAGGGCTCACTACATGGCCCTTTGATGGCAGACATGCACAACATGGGGACATCTGACTCCAATAGCTGATCTGTAAGCAGCAGTACTCAACAGGGCACAGTCTTGGGTCCTCTACTGCTTGGACTGCATGTCACAGTACATGTGAGTACTGAAAGACTGTGGCTAACACTGTTGACTGCTGCCTGCCAATTTTGAACACTCGTAGAGTATCTGTGTTATGGCAGTATCTTGCAGGAGGGTATTGCAAAAACATCCTGGTGACATACTAATGGCCATAATCACCGAGCAAATATTTATGTGGTATCCTTATCATCAGATTGACCTATGTCCCCAATTAATAGCACATCAGTGCAAACATGTGATATACATACCCAGGGTTGAAAAGTAGGCGCAGAAACCTAGCCATGCAGGTGTACACCTAGTGTGTTTCAGATCACCATGTCCCTACAGTGGTATGGCAGGTGTCATATGGCATAGCTGAGGCCACAGTCACCAGTAGGTGACATACTCATAGCCTCCACATACTCTTCCCTCAGCATGCCAATATCTGACCCCAACAGCTATTTGTTGATGTACCTTACCAAACTGTACTGACACTTGCACACAACAGCATAGTCCTTCAGAAGGCCACTACACATCTTCAGTATCTGCTCACTGCTGTTCATCTGCAATGGGTGTCATTGCCACCTGTGGCATATAGTCTACTCAGAGGTGATATGTGCCTTGCATACAGGGCAAGGTGTGACCATGCTGGAGTGCATATGCTGCCTATCTGTAGGAACCATAGTAGATGGATAACTCACTCTATGGACATTAACCTACTATGTGATGTAAGAAATACATG
The DNA here is from genome assembly GCF_019279795.1 of Protopterus annectens. Classification (NCBI taxonomy): domain Eukaryota; kingdom Metazoa; phylum Chordata; order Ceratodontiformes; family Protopteridae; genus Protopterus; species Protopterus annectens. Next base: position 273,729,065 of record NC_056733.1, on the reverse strand, counting down.
CTTGTGGGAGATATTTGCCTAGCAGACATAAACACACCCTTGTAACAGTCCCTGCCTAATGGTACACAGAGCACCTCAGTGGACCTCAGCACCTGCCATCTGTTTGATTGGCTGTGCAATCATCATCTCAACACACGGCATCTGCCTGTGTCCCTCTTGGACTGGTGGAATATGTGCTGATCCTGTACTGACAGGTATACAGATGTCTCTGATTGTGAGGGCTAGCTGGCCATTGTGCTAGTTAGGTTCACATGTTCTATGGCTCCATAACATGATGTATAATGCTATAACAACCTCACACACAAACATGGCCACATTCAGGCTAGCACCTCTACCACTCACTGCATACATGACATGTCAAGGCAGACACATAGTGCCAGTTGGTTGTACCTACATTAGAACAGTCACTTATGTAGAGGTACACACTACAGATCACAGTATCTGATGCACGCAGCACACCTCATGTCTGCTGGTATAATCCATTTACAACATATAATGCTTGTTGATATCACCAAGCCTTGCTGTGGTCAGTCATTTGAGGGGCCACATCACTTGCTACAAATAAAATAATGCAAAACCCTTTCTATGTCTACATTACAAAGGTTATGATACATATACCATATGGATATACATACACACCTGATGGCCCGAATTAAGATTAGAACCCCTACCTATCTAGTGTTATACACTATATACCTCAGTACTTATCGCATGCACCACAGCTTATGTGTTCTCCTGTACTGTCAGCTGGTAGGCTTAAGGTAGCTGACATCATCAGCCCTTGTAAAAGAGGGCAGTTTGGAGGTGAGCAGCAAGTTACAGGCCCAAAATGTGCATAACCATTGTAAGTGGATAATCCACTAGGGCACATCTGTTGTTTTGCAGGGGTGTATATACACACAGACACACACCAACTGGGCTGGAGTGAGATTATAACCCCTATCTATCTAGGCTTATACACTCTAGAGCACAGTACTTATTGCATGCACCAGGGCTTATGTCTGATGTTACACTGTCAGCTGGTAGTCTTAAGATGGTTGACATCATCAGGCCTTGTAGAAGAGGGCAGTTTGGAGGCCAGTAGCAGTAGCACGTTACAGTGCCTAAAAGTGCATAACCATTGCAGATGTCTAGCCCATGAGGACATGGCCATTGTTTTGCAGGGGTATAAAACACACACACAAAGTAGCCTGGAGTGAGATTAGAACCCCTACTTATCTAGGTATTTCACACTATAGATCACAGTATTTATTACACATGCTACAGCTTAAGTCTTGTTACCACACTGTCAGTTGGTAGTGTTCAGGGGGCTGACATCATCAGGCCTTGTAGAAGAGGGCAGTTTGGAGGCCAGCAGCAAATTACAGTGCCAAAAAGTACATAACCATTGCAGCTGGCTAGCCTATGAGAGCATGGCAGTTGTTTTGCAGTGGTATAAAACACACACACACTAGCCTAGAATGAGATTAGAACACCTACCTATCTAGGTATTGCACACTATAGATCACAGTATTTATCACACATGCCATAACTTAAATCTTGTTACCACACTGTCAGCTGGTACTGTTAAGGTGGCTGACATCATCAGGCCTTGTAGAAGAGGGCAATTTGGAAGCCAGCAGCAAGTTACAGGCTCAAACAGTGCATAACTATTGGTGCTGGATAGCCCATAAAGGCATGTCCATTGTCTTGCAGGGATATATATATATATATATATATATATATATATATATATATATATATATATATATATATATATATATATGTACACACACACACACACACACACACACACACACACACACACACACACACACACACACACAGTGGGCTGTAGTGAGATTAGAACCCCTACCTGTTTAGACTTATACACTATAGATCACAGTACTTATCACATGCACCACAGGTTAAGTCTGCTGTATATGGGATTGCAGGCATAATACTTGTGCATTACAAAAACTAGGCTTGTGTTGAACAGCATCTGTGGCTTGCAGAGTGATATTAGTTCATACTGTAATTTGCATCGAGTATTCTAGCAGTGAGATAACTGATGTTATCCTAGCTATGTGTGTATGTATAATTACCAGTTATGGCCATATGTGGCTTCTTGCAGTTAGAACAGCAACACTGTGGGTCTGGACAATGTGCCGTATCCATACGTGCATTGACACCTGTGTCTGTCTATGTGGTGACATCCCGCAGGCATAGTGGTCTGTAGGTAAGTGGATTATGTACTGATGCCCCTTAGTTTGAATAATTTGAACAGCATTATGGCTGAGTGATAGTGCAGTTTACTCACCATTATTAGGGTATGTTGGACAATGCAGACATCCACAAACATATTCCTGTATATAACAGGGATGTATATATAAATACAGGTGTGTGTATGTGTGTGTGTGTGTGTGTGTGTGTGTGTGTGTGTGTGTGTGTGAGTGTGTGTGTGTGTGTGTGTGTGTGTGTGTGTGTGTGTGTGTGTGTGTGTGTGTGTGTGTGTGCATGTGTGCGTGTGTGCGTGTGTGTGTGTGTGTGTGTGTGTGTGTGTGTGTGTGTGTGATAGGTATATATGATCTGTAGATATATGGGGGAGTCTATGAGTCTATGTATCATTTATATATATATATATATATATATATATATATATATATATATATATATATATATATATATATATATATGTCTATGTATCATTTATATATATATATATATATATATATATATATATATATATATATATATATATCAGTATATCTCTATTTGACACTACATAGCGATACATATACTATGCATGTAAGAGAGCGATACTGACAGACAGATATGTATACGTATATGTCTGCATGTATAGACATTTATACATAACAGGTCATTTCTATGAAGGGCCAACAGAACTGTGCTCATTTTATTAAGTGTATGGGTATACCCAGTGGGACTGTCAGTACTTATAATGTGATTCCAGGCCACACCTATCTGTATTCCAGTCTGGGATTTTGTATGTTACAGACATTAACACTCAGCCCTGTTTCTGCAGTACTGCACTTCACTAAAAATGTCCACAGCATTCCCCCATATTCCTAAATATGTGACCGAGGTTGGTAATGTTACGCCACCAAAAGACAGTCTGCATACCTCTCAATTGTCTTGATTTTCACAGAATGTCCAGAGTTTTGCCCCATATGTTTGGTCTGTTCCTCAGACATTTGTGGTCTTCTGCTGCTTTACTCAATGTTGACATCAGTACATTCTACTCACTACAGACAAACAATTATGTGGCAGACTTTATATCCATCAGAAAATATGTACTACTGCAACAGCTTTACTTCCAGTAACTGTCTTAACAGTTGTCATAACAGGTTTATGTGGCCAATATTTAAACTCTGTCCCTATGTTTGGGCCTTTGTCCTACCAATCTTTCTGGCTTTGTCCAGATTTCTCATGTATGACATTCTGTGAAAACACCAAATACTACTACCTTACATGTAAAAGATGTGAGTAATTCCAGATTAGAACCATCAATAGTATCACCCCTTGCTAGCTTCCCTAGTCCACTGAGCCACACAGGTCACTAGACAGAGAGAGGGTCATCCATCACACATTTAACAGCATACATATGTACATTGTTATCCTGTGTAAAGAGAGACATACAATGTGTGAGTGCTATCTATGTTACAGCCCTAAGATTGCTTGGTCCATTGATATACCATAGCTGATTTTCTGTTTAAGCAGTTATATAGGTACCCTGCTGAGTGGGGGGTGAGGGAACAGCAGCACATGATCAGCTTGGGTAGACAGTAGTCCAAATATCATATGTGCCCACTGTTTAACATCTCCCTTGTTTGAAGTCATGAATATTCCAACCATGAGGCCTAGTGAAAGTTAAAAAACACATACTATTGGACTGAATATAAGTTGTCCCATGTGGATGTTAACTCTGGAAAAATAGCCCACTATATTTCCATGCATAACAGCAGCAGATCCATAATAAAATACCTTATTATACAAATCCTTACAATTAGTGTATAGCTTAGAGACTTACCTTGAGAATGCTGCAATTGACTGCTTGCTGATGCCTGTGAGACAGCCATCATGTCCCCAATTGGTTTTTGGAAGGTACCTGTGGTTATTATCCTAAGGGCAACACATAACTTTGTTTCCACTGGGATTGGTTCCCCTCTGTTGGCTCTGGGTCTGAGTTGAGGGCGGCAGAGCTCAGAGAGTTCTTATAGTATGTTCCTGTCCACCCTGTAGTGCTCTACAGTCTCCAGCTCACATAGCTCCTGGAAGGTTATCCTGGGTCTGAACACTCTTCTCCTTCTCTGCCTAGGCCTTTTGTCAGCAGCAGCAGCAGCAGCATAGCCTTCAGCATCTAGCACATATGGATGTAACAAACCTGCAGCAGCCCCTAGCATTCTTTCAATTCAAATTCCCAAGTCTATACTGCAATGGTGCAGAGTATGGGGGAAAATCACATTGTAGGGTGTATGCATACTTTATAGTGCTCTATTATAGGTGTTGCCTACATGATTGGCTACCTATGATGCATTGCACCTGCCTAGTATATCATTAACTTTATTTAATGGCCCTAGTTTAAATTAAACAAGGATCAACAGTAATTAATACATCATTGGCCTTTTAGATACTCTCAGCACAGCAGCGACCCATGCAAACATGCACCTCATAGCTAAACAAAGCTTAGAATTCAGTTTACATCCCCCAGACTTGCACGCTCTGCACAGTGACATGCCGCACAAACACAGTCAAACACAAGCCATGTAGCTAAACAAAGTTTAGAATTCAGTTTACACCCCCCCCCAGTTAGTGGACACACCCTCGCCTGATGTCAGCTGCCTCTTCTGTGGGCACCAACACAGTTCTCTGCTTAAAAAAAGGGATCTGCAGACATGATTACCCCATTATGTTATTCAGAAGCTCCACTTCATTTGCATAGGGTTCCATGCTCACACCCTGGCACCAATGCACCATTGTAAATACTGCACACAGGGTCCTGTAATATATTTCTGTCTCATTATATTAATTTTGAATTGTTCCACATTTTTTTATTTTTTTTATATATATATATATATATATATATATATAAGGCATGTTTGCGCACAGTGGAGTGCCACTTAAACATGCCCAGATTATTAAAAAAAATTTGTTTTAATATATTTAATGTAACTTTTGAAACACACAGAGGATAGTTTCATACATATCTGTGTGTGCTATGCCATTTCAGTCCATCTGTCTGCATTTTTACAGCCCCTTTTGTCTTTTCACAGTCCTGTACACAGAATTCTTCCATGCACACTACAGATACTGACACGGGGTCTGCAGGGCTGCCTATATGCTTGCTGGATCACTCTACCTGCCTCATCAGCATGAGATTCACCTGCTTATGAGGTGATTTGCATGCCACAGAACTTTTCATGTTGGTGAGTGCATGTGTGCTGCTCAGCAATGATTGCTAGATCGCAAACCAGCTTACTTTAATGATGCGTACATGGTACAAAAAGACAGTGTAGAATTTATTAAATCCCCCCCAGATCTAAAATAGGCTAGCATTTGTAATAGTAGTGGATTGAAAGTGTTACATTTCTTTATACCAACAGTATTCAAGCTAACTGCAGGGGAGACATCGCTTAAAATACACTTCAGTAAGGAATTGTACACAGATAATCCTTCAGCTTTGTACAGTGCTTGCTGACAACTTTTAATTAAAAATCCACAATCAGATTTACAGTTATGGTAGCATTTAGTATTAAACCATTGCTGGAAGTAACATCTGGGGTGGGGGGGGGGTAAATGTAGACTAAGAAACACTGAAATGTTGCAGCTTCTCCACCTGAATTCAAATGTATTAAACAGTAACATGTTTTGCTGGTTTTAGTAAGAGGCTGCAACATTTCAGTTAAATTAAAGTCTAATATGTCAATTGGCTCTGAAGAAGATATTTACATGTTACTGTGTTAGGAAAAAGAAGAGAAGAAAGAGCTTAGGCAAATCACAATGTGTCCCATCCGTGGATACTGAAATAAAAGCCATTGACCCATCTGGAGCTGGAATTGCTGACACTTCATCTGAGAGTTCTGTCCTGACAGCAATATTAACAGAACTTCAAAACTTATGAAGATAAGCACCAAACCTTCTGAGTGTATACAGCAAAGCTTTGAAAAGGCATGAACAATGAAGCCGAGCCTGACTTAACATTTCAGTTAGCTGTATCACATAAAAAGAGAGGTGATCGAGGTCAGACACAGATTAGCAGTAGAAGAGGCTAGCATACCGCATCTGAGGGACAGGCTGATAAGTGTAGGAGACTGAACCTGAAGAAAAAATATGCTTCACAGAACTGCCAGACAAAACTGATGGTGCAGGCTCCTCTTCATTTATGAAGCTTCAGCTATCCCAGTGGACATGGGTGACAATGGAATATATTGTAATAAAATGTGCCCACAGAAGTTTTGTCTCTGGGGGGAATCAATTGATCAGAATCTATACCTCTGATTTTGTGATTCACTTATGCACAGAACATATTAATATTGAGTTAAATATGACAGCCATGGAGGGTATGTACATTCAGCATTGCTAGGATCTTCTGCAGTCATGTACAGCTAAGGGCGATATATAAAAGACCGAATCAGCTCTTACCTGTTTTTCAGAAGTACAGTGTGTTGGATCATAGGTCATCTGCGTTATCCAGTGACCCTGATATAATGTTTCACATTGGATGGAATTCATCTGACTGTTCACAGAATGCCCTCATTGTTTTGCAGAAGGTCCCCATCCATCAGCAAGTTAGTACATCAATCCTCAAGCCTCTGGATGTGGTTGAACAAGAGAGGAATGGTGCTATATAATCTATATCATTGAGGCATGAGTCAAATACAATAAAAAAAATATAAAGTTAAAATACAAGTTAAAGAGCAAGTTGCTGTCTATCCTAGGGACTCAGAAGTGGCTCTGTGTGTTAGTGTTGGTGGAATCATATGTTGATATTAAAACTGTTTCTGATTACATTTCAGTGATGGAAGATATGAGGGATTTTGTATTACTAACTTGATTACTATGAAGTAGGCACATAATACTGATGTCTTTGATCTAGGTCATTGTCATTATTTACTTGTAGGCTAAGGTTTTGCCTCAGGCCACCATGATGATGTTAACAGACATTAGTTTCATGAAGGCACCCATAAAAATTCCCCTTGTTTGCAGGAAACAATCATTTTCAGCACAAAACAATTGTCACTTTGTTACTTACTTGATAGGTTGTGACTGGATAAACAGTTTGTTCTAATATTATATTTTATTGACTTCTTAATGGAATTCATCAATTGAAGATTTGAATACATTTATAGAATATTTGAATAACAGATCTATGTCTCAGAATTATAAGATGCTTTTAATTTTTCTTCTGTTAGTAATATAGATGTGTTTTTTAAGTTTCATTGATAACTACTAACAAAAAATTTACAGACAGTAAGTGAAGGATAATAAGTATTTAGACTTTTCTAGAATGCATCCTGTGCTCATCAAAAAGAGTATTGTGAAAAGTCTGTTCATCAAAGCATCAAGACTAATTTCTGATAATATTGAGCAAGTTGATACATTTCAAGATATAGTAAGTTTCTTTATGTAAATAAATTACCCGGCAAATTCCATATGGAAAGCTATTTCAGAGGCCACTAAGCACAGGCCAACTTTTGTGTCCCATTACCAAGTGCAAGTAATAATTAAATTGGCTAAATTAATGTCTTTTCAGGGTGGACAACTCCAGTTTTGTTTATATTTACTCAGGATTCTGAATATTTGAAAATTGTAAACACTGGAATATCCTAAAGGGCAAAGAGACCATTCACAAGTCAGTAGTACAGCACTGCTGTGTAAACACTGGAATATTCTATAGGGCAAAGAGGCCATTTACAAGTCAGTAGTACAGTACTACTGTGTAAACACCGGAATATCCTAAAGGGCAAAGAGACCATTCACAATTCAGTAGTACAGTACTACTGTGTAAACACCAGAATATCCTAAAGGGCAAAGAGACCATTCACAAGTCAGTAGTACAGCATTGCTGTGTAAACCCTGGAATATTCTATAGGGCAAAGAGGCCATTTACAAGTCAGTAGTACAGTACTACTGTGTAAACACCAGAATATCCTAAAGGGCAAAGAGACCATTCACAAGTCAGTAGTACAGCATTGCTGTGTAAACCCTGGAATATTCTATAGGGCAAAGAGGCCATTCACAAGCCAGCAATACAGCACTGCTGTGTAAACACTGGAATATCCTAAAGGGCAAAGAGACCATTTAGAAATCAGTACTACAGCATTGCTGTTTGTCGATGAAAAGGCAGATAATATAATGACTATGTTAGAAAGAAAAGAAGTGATTAGACCCCCATGTATTGCAAGAATAAACCTGTTGGAACATGTTCATGTTTTGGGTGCTGAAAGTACATGTCAAACAGCCAATTTAATAACTTCTTGTTTAATGATAGACCTGTATGAAATGAAGTAAGAGCCAACTGTGAAACCAATAATGTTGTATTACACCAAATGTGACTGTTCAGACAAAGGAAAGGTTAACATTATCAGCCCAGGATAGTGGACTATGTACATGTTGGTTTACAAAGTCCATTGAACAAGTGGGAGAAACAGACAAATGTAGGCTCTGTAAAACAGAACTGAAAATATTCACACATCTTGCTGCTGGGTGTGATACATTGATGGCAGAGGGCCTGTATACTGAAAGGTATAATAATGTGGCAAGACTTTTGTATTGGGGATTGTGCAAACATTACAATACTGAAATAGATGAGAAGCACTAGAAACATGAGACGCAGAGCATTATAGACAATGATGAAGTTTATATCTCATAGGATTACCCATTACCAAAAGTTCAAAAAATAGATGTGAGAAAACCAGATATACTAGTCCATGAAAAGAAAACAAAAGTAGCATTGTTCATTGAAATTGCTACATCCAGTGATTACAGTATCTTATGTACAGAGAGACACAAAGTCATAAAATACCAGGATTTGCAGGCATAAATGAGGGCAATGAGGCAGAAGGATACTCAGACAGTTCCAGTAGTAGTAGGAACAATGGTTCATAGGTTCATAGGTAGGTATTAGGCTATTGGCCCAAGGGCCTATGTAAGCCTAGCCAACAAGGTTCCCTGGCTTACGCCACCCAAAACAGTTATTTTCCTGTGCCACTGTCGAGCGTAGACACAGAAGTGATCCCCGGGGTGTATTTCCTATTTCCCATCCACTCATCAAGATTTTTCTTAAAGAGTGCTAATGAAGAACTTTGCTTGACATAGATGGGTAGCCTGATCCAGAGTATGGGAAATCTCTGGGACAGGAATCTATCCCTCCAGCATGCCTTGTTTATTGTGGTGACAAGGTTTAGGTCCCTAGAGCATGTAGCTTGGAGGGATTGGGATTTCTTTAGGTGTAGCATATCCAACAGCTCTGGGTTTGACATAGCTTTATATGTTAGGCAGAGATCACCTCGGAGTAGGCGATATGCTACGGAGTAAAGCTGGAGTTTTTTGAGATGGTCAGTGTAGGTCATTTGTTTGAGGCCAGTAATCCTCTTTGTGAGGTACTTCTGTAGCCTTTCCAGCTGCTGTAGATGTCTTGTGAGGTACATTCCAAAAGGGGCATTGTACTCTATAATGGGTCTAATGAGTGTCGAGTAGAGGGGAACAATGGCCTCTTTTTTCCTGGATGAGAACCCTTTTATGATGAGGTGTGCCATGTAGAAGGACTTCCTGACTACTGTGGCGATGTGACTATCAAAAGAGAGACTACTGTCCACCTGGGTCCCAAGGTCTCTTATCACATATTCGGTGTTAAGTAGATTGCTGCCTATGTGGTAGTTCATGGGTACAGAGTTTTTACCAAAGGGGATGACACTGCACTTTTTGACATTGAGCTTGAGGCCATGGCTCTGACACTGGGCATCTGTCTCAGCGAGGCCCTTCTGTAGGATGTCCACATCATTTGGGGACTTGACTTTGGCTCCTAGTTTGCAGTCATCTGCAAACTTCGTTAGCCAGAGGCCTTCTGTGTTAGCCTGTACTTCAGAGAAGTAGATACCAAACAGGAGAGGTCCCAGGACTGAACTCTGTGGTACTCCTTTTGTCACTGGTTTGAGGTCAGATTTGGAGTCTGCAACTTTTACAGTGTGGTTCTGTCAGTAAGCCAGTTGGCAACCCATCTTGTGATGTAGGGATTTATACCTAGTTTAGTGAGTTTAACTATAATTCCAGAATGGGGGATGGTGTTGAAAGCCTTGGCGAGGTCAAGCTAGGCTGTGTGAACCACCTTACCCTCATCTACAGCTTTGGTGACTGCCTCAAAGAAGTCGATCAGGTTCAGGAGGCATGATCTTCCTTTCACAAACTCAAACTGGATGGGATCCAGAGTTTGGAAGCTACCAATCTCTTTGTTTATGAGTTCCATGATGATACGTTCCATGGCCTTGCAGACCAGGCTCATTAGGCTAATAGGGCGATAGTTCCCGAGATCAGTGGTGGCTCCCCCTTTGTGGAGTGGGATAACTGTTGCTGTGTGCCATTCAGTGGGCACAAAGCCTGATGTGAGGCTATTATTGAACATGGTGCTTAAGAGGGGAGCCAGTTCATTCTGAAGTTCATGTAAAACGTAGCCTGGGATGTTGTCCGGTCCCATGGATGCTGTGTTTTTGGCTTTAGAGAGTGCAGCTTTTACCTGCATAGTTGTGATTACAGGGACTGTGCATTCTTCCTGTATAGATATGGGCCCTTTAGGGGGTGGGGGGGGGGGTAAAGTTAGCACTGAACCTATCTGCCAGGATAAATGGGTCTTATAAAAAAATAATTTATATTCGTACTTAGATATATTACTAATATATGTAACTGTACGAATTAGAGAAGCTGTCATTACTGGGCACATTGCAGGTGCTGCAAAGAGCACTTTTGGCTAACATCAAAGAATGAAACAATACTAATTTCATGAACTTTAATCATAGTTTGATTTAGAAAGGGATCAAGTCCCGTCATGGTATTAGAAACCCGTAAAACCTAGAGAAACTAAAAAGGAAAAGAGCTAACATGTCATTGCAGTTGGGTTTCATGGGACATACAGTATATGAGTATCTAGTAAAAACACTAGAAATGCACTACAGTGAAGCATGTGTGAATTTTAGAATATTTACTTTTTATTTACTTCTTTGTGTTTGAAAATATTAAAGTAGTTATAAGGGTAGGAGATACAGATTATTTACTGGTAAGGAATGGTATCATTTTGTAGATGGAGTCAGTGCTTTTAGACATTCTAGTTTGAATGAGGTAGCCAATATAAACAGTTTTTTTAAAGTAAATTCTCCAACATTAGAAGTTTAGGTCTTTTCTCTAGTATCAAAGTTGTGGAATTTTAGCTTGCATAATTCTAATCAGTTGTTTACCTGTTTGTTTAGTTTAGCCAGCTGGGATTTTATCTAATTATGATATGACAAATTTATATGTGCTTAAGTTGGTTTGTGTAATTAAGAAGTGTTTACTTAAACAAAAACAAAATCAAAATTACTTCTTATTTAGTTTTTTTTTTCCTCCCAGTAGTTGACCTTCAGCTGCCACTAGTTCCTCTCCTCAGTCACTGAGTTTACTGGGCCTTCCCTGGCCTCCCTCAAGCTCAACCCAATCCATTTCAGGGGCTTGTAAGGAGATCAAGGACACTGGTGCAGTAGGGAGTGTGGCCTAACCCTCAACATCCCACAGCAGCCTTGTAAACTCCACAACTGCTGACTTTGGAAGGTGCATGTCAATGCACACACATGTGCAACCTCCCAACTAAGTGGAATACCACTTATGCTGCTTGGAACTCACCAGGCTTATAACACTGCTTTACTGCAATGAGCCTAGGCTGCCTCCATACCCCAGTATGGGTGAGCTGACAGCAGTCATTCACTCCATTTATCCCCCTGCATCCCCTCCAGAACCAACCCATGCTGCTAATCAACCATGGATTATCTTGGGAATGCTAAAGGCTTTATACCCTTTTACCATGGAGCTGATCACTATTTAGTGTTGTTTTAGTAAAAAATGAATTTGCAGTCTACATGAATCTTTCATGATATTCATTTATTTTCACTGTTATTAAACAGTGGTGGTGTTTACATTGGTTATGTTTACATATACATTTTTTGGTGGGGGACAGCTGTGTATGTCCATTTGGTGTATATATTTTGCAAAGCTGTTTTTTTTCTTTTTTTATGAAAAGGATAGAAATTCCTTGACAGAATACATGGGTAGACTAATGCTGAATGCTTGATGATGGGAAAAGGAGGTGATAAAAAATCCGTACTCTTCAGCTAAGATATCCAGTTTTGTCATACGCCTTAATGTATGCATGTATGTATGTATGTTTAAAGTCTTTCCTACAACTATTCTTACTTGCCTCTTCTAATGTATTCATACCTGTCTATATAAGGGTACCTGACAAACCTTCGAACGCTCAAAATTTTGAACTTTACATGGTCGAGACCAAACGTTCGAAATTTTGAGTGTTTGAAGATAGACTTTCAACAGTGCTGTATGGTGCAGATAGGGAGAATTTCCCTTTTCTGCACTGAAGTGCGGTCTCAGAGTTGGTATATTTAAATAGAGGGGTGTGCGGGGTGCAGGGGAGCTTGCCACCCCTGCCTACGCTGTTAAAGTGTTTTTTTGATTTTTTACTTTTTTTTTTATTTGATGTTCGAACATCCAAATGTCGAACATTTGGTCTCGACCATGTAATGTTCGACATTTTGGATGTTCGGACATTTAACATAGACCCATCTACAATGATATGCTGCTATCCCTGCAGCATAAGCCATCTCAATCTTTATGGCTACATCTTATCCATAGCTGCTGAGCATAATTCCATTTTCTATTCATGTTTTGACATTGTAAAATGCTTCTTGGACTAAATGTTGTAGCATTATCTTGCATCTACAAATATGTAGATATACTTGTTTTTAGCATATCCTTTGTATCTGTAAATATGTTTTGTTCATTTCTTACATGATCCTATTCGCTCGGGCTGTGCCTGTAAATGGTCCCTTGAGATCAGTGCACTACTCCAGTAAACAAATAAATGAATACATTTATTTATTTATAATTCCTGTGGTCCAAAGGTTCAAGGTTTGATTCCCTCAGCCTCCATTTCCTAAATGTGTGAGTCTGAGCAAGTCATTTAACCAGACACTGCTCCCGGGCTGAGTGTGAAAAAGGTTCATGGAGATTATTGCTCTACCCTTGTCAACAAATACAAACAAAATAAAATATATAGTGGAAGATAGGGACAGATGTACATATGTATTTATGCCTATGTATAAATTATGTATACATTTATATATATATATATATATATATATATATATATAGTATATAAGCTCCAATAAGTAAAAGCCACAATCAGTATTCTCTGTTGGCTGTGCACCAAAAATAAATTCATAAATTAAAACAAACAAAAAAATAGACTCATTTAGAATTTTGTATCAGCAAAGACCAGAGTTATTATGTTCTAAACAAAACAGTGAGTACTTCTTTATATTATTGTATAAAACATGTATATATAAAATGTACTAAACAGAATTTAAAAAAAAGCACATAGAAAAATATCACATCAATAGCATGATGTATTACAGAATCAAGGGTGAATAAGATGGGCGTGTTTGTGGATCAATCACAATATAGCTGAATAGCAATTGGTCCACTGTGGACTAACTAATCAGTCATGGATCTCGTGTGGGAGCCACTCATTGTGACTGATAAGCAAAGCTGAATGAGAAACAGCTATGTGGGGCTTTGGCACTGGCAGTATATTTGCTTAGAAGAAAACAAAGAAAGTAAAACAAAAGCCTAAAATAGTCTGCCAATAGCAAGGACAGAAATGACTGAGGTTGGAGGTGGAGTTACTAGTAGGGATAAGAATGTGAGAGGGAAGAAAACATAGCTAGATGCAGGTGAACACATGGGCTTAAACCATGAGGGCTATAAATATGTATACAGGGGTGGTTGTATACAGTTGTGCAAACCCAAAGTCACTCTGAGATGGAGTTACAAGAAAGAAAATATAAGTGAGAGAATAAGAATAATAAAGAGTATATGCATACACAGATAGAACAGGGAGGACCAGAGTCAGTGAATGCCAGCAACCAGAAGAATCTTGCAGGGAAACAGAGCTTCAATTGGGAAAAGGCTAGGTATGTAAGCCTCTTTTCTTGACCTCTACCACCTAGCTCAGGTGTATTCAATTGTGAACCCCTTCTTGTTTTGCCTAGTTGTACCTTCTGATTGACTCAGTCTTCTAATGTTACTTCTCTCTTGATTGTAGTGCTAGAAGCCTTTTCTGATTGAATGCGCTGCCAAATTTATTTCCCCCTGTATACCGATTGGCTGGCTTTCTTAGGCTCCTCTGATTGGAGCATCCTTATTAGCACAGTTTTCACATAAGATCAGCACCACCCTTTCAGGTATGGTCATCTCTTCTGCTATGTCATTCAGTCCATCCATGTTTTAATTTCTACATTCTATTCAGTGTCCTGTTTTTGGGATGACCACCTTTTCTTTGGGACACTCATAACAATACTGGATATTAACACTCCTGTATTATAGCGGTCCCACTATGTTTGTCCTCACCTTTTTGTCTCCCAAAATATTTTTATGTAGCCTTATCTATATGCTAGCTCTGCATCCCTCTCAGATTCTGGTCACAATTAATTGTGAAAGGAGAAAAATAATTGGGATAATTATCACTGACTGTAAAAATGAAAAAAAGAGAATTTTATATTAAAAGTATCTGTTTTGCTAAACATGACAAAGTTAACATGAGCTGAGATCTCATGATTGTGCTGTGAGAAGTAACATAAACAGGTTTAAACGTGAAGGTTATGAAAATTCAACCTCTGTAAAATATACCATCTCAAGGAAAATGGGAAACATTTAGAAGTCCTGCTCCTTGACATAAGAATTTTAAGGTATTGCAATGGGAGGACATATGTATGGCTTCAAAATATGAAACAAAGTCTAGAAGATGTAGGATTTTTGCTTTTAGGATTTAAGATTGGAAGTGTTTGCATAGGTACTTTTATACCTCAAACAGATTCCAAATAAATTTTCCTCATGTAGATGGCAACTGGAGGTGTAATGGGGAGGAAAGAGATACCTGGCAGCATATAAGCATATGGATTTGGAGTGTAATGAGTTGGCAGACTTTAAAAAAATTACCTACAGAGTATTCTGTCGAGAATACTGGGCTAGCAAATAAGTGTAACTAAGGAAATTTTTTTTTTGAGCTGCGATACAGGATTAGAATTGCCTAGACATAGTAAGGCATTGCTAAGTTTAATTCTAGTGGCTGCCCAAAAAAAAAAACAATTACTAGAAAATGGAAATAAAAGTCTAAACCAACCATACTTGGAAGTGGTGAATATTGTTAACAAAGATAAAAGCACAGGAAGTGGGATATTTAGAAAAGGGTAGGAGTAAAACACATAGGAAAAATGGAAATGGTAGGAACAGTACATACAGAAAATGTTTTGGAGGAGGAATGAAGTTTAAGAGAAGGCAGGAAGTGAACAATTTATGAAATGTTAGATTATATTATATAGCATATTATAGTTTGTAAGTGTGAACTTGTTAATATGGTTTGATTACATTTACATAAACATGTTTGCTTATGTCACAAGGGTTAAATTCAATAAAGGTGTTTATAAAAAGACTTCCAATGTGCTCCTCTAGGAAGTTATATGATATATGTTTTTTTTTTTTTTGCTGAACTTGTTTTCCTTGGTATTTTGATGGTATGTTGTTTTGTTTTCATTTCTCTTCATTCTTATATTTTATATGGTGGGGGTGAGGAAGCTGGGTCTCTTTTTGCTAGATCTCTACAAAATGAAATGTTCTATATGGTCTCAATCTCTAAGGCTTACAAAGGACTTATAAGCACTGTAAAATGTTGTTATCAAATATAAATTAACTACATAACATATGAAATTGGGCATTTTCTCATTACTTAGCAAAGGTTAGGGTAGCTATTATTTGTTAATGAGAGTAAACCAAAACTAGTGTCTGGTACATGGAACTTAGCATCTTCTAAAATAAAGAAGCCTCAATATTTGTATTTAATAATCAAATATTTACTTTCCAAATGATCCTTCAAGTAATAATGCCCACCAAGGGGTGTTAAAAAGACATCTGTTACAGCATGTAAACAACTCTTCTCCAATACCATGACAATGGCAACAGAAACAAGCACTGATACATGTGATGTTTATGATCTTTTCCACTGCTTTGATATAAGTAGGTTATCTCACTCTAAAATGTCTCTGCTATGCTTAAATGTACCTCATTTGTACATAGAATATGACAGGCGTGGGATAAACTTGGGTGAAAAATATAATAACACCCTATCAACTGTGCTACTTTAAAAAAAAATAACTAAACTTGTTTAGTAGTTAATATATGGACTAACAGCATCACTGGCAACAGTTTCTGAAAAATATACACTAAGTCTAAGAAATCAGTAACTCACCGATTTCCCTGGTGATAGGCAATGGTTTCCTAAATGCTATGTAATTTGTCCCTGCATAATCAATTATATTGCTGAACTTGCAGTTATCTTTTGCAAATTTCTACAAGGCCTGTGAAATATCTCTTATTTTGGCATTACATGGTCACATTATAGTTCAAGTTGTGATTTCTGCATATGTATATGTTTCTGTAATGACTGAATCTTCAATAATAAGCACTTCTTTACCATTCGATATGGAATTTTCATCTGCCTCACATCTCCATAGACCAAGGGTTAAAGGTCATATCCAAGACAAAGAACACAGCTTCCATTAGACCTGATAGTATCCCAGGCTGTATTCTGCAGCATCTCCACCAAGAACTAGCCTCACCACTGAGCACCCTATTCAACCATAGCCTAAATAGAGGCTTCATTCCAGCAGAGTGAGGAACTGCCATTGTCAGCCCTTTGCACAAAGGTGGTGCTACTATTGACCCCAGAAACTATTGCCACATTAGCTTGATATGTCTGATCTGTAAAGCCATGGATCATATTATTATGGAACTCATAAACAAGGACTTAGGGAATCTCCAAGCACTTGACCCCACCCAGTTCGGAATCGTCAAAGGCAGATCCTGCCTGTTGAACCTGGTTGACTGTTTTGAGACTGTCACCAAGGCACTGGATGAGGGAAAGTCTGTACATACAGCTTACCTTGACTTGGCCAAAGCCTTTGGCACAATCCCCCACTTGGGCATCATCAGAAAAGTAACAGAACTTGGCGTAAATCCCTATCTCATCAGGTGGGTGGCCAACATCACTGATAGGACCCACAATGTCAAAATAGGTGCCACTACCTCTGATAGCAGACCTGTCACTAGTGGTGTCCCCTAGGGATCTGTCCTGGGACCCCTATTGTTTGGCATCTACTTCTTAGAGGTCCAGTCAAAGACAAAAGGCCTGTGGCTGACCAAGTCTGCAGATGACTGTAAGTTGGGTGCTGTCATCAACTCCCCAAATGATGTTAACATATTTCAAGAAGGTCTCACAGTAACAGATGACTGGTGCTAAAGTCATGCTCTTAAGTTAAATGCAAAAAAATGTATTATCATACCATTCAGCAAAAATACAGCCCCTACTGATTACCACATTAGTGGCAACCCCCTAAGCACACAACCTGTGGTGAGAGACCTGGGTACACAAGTTGACAACAATCTCACATTTGACCATATTGTAGTGGCAGTGGTCAGAAAATCCTTTTACTTGGTTCATCTTATAAGTAAAGGGATTGCATCTAGAAAAAAGGAGGTTATTACCTCTCTGTACTCCTCCCTCATTAGGACAATAATTGAGTACAATGCCCCATTTGGTATGTACCTCTCCAAACACCTGCACCAACTGGAAAGGCCATAGAAATACCTCACTAAGAGAATCCAAGACTTCCAACACCTGTCCTATGTGGACAGGCTCAAATCACTATCACTCTACTCTGTATCATACAGATTGCTCAGAGGTGATCTGTGTCTTGCCTACAAGGCAATCTCAGACCTTGCTCTACTAGAGATACGCCATATTGTAAGTCTGACTCCTTGCATAGTACCCAGATGAAAGGCTTAAATCTAATATGGACATTAACAAAGCCTGCTAGAGAGACAGGTTTGTCTCCCAGAGGCTGCCCCATCTCTGGAATAGACTCCCCATACCTGTCAAACAAAGTACGTTGCTGACCCTCTTCAAGTGCAACCTTGAGTGGATGGGCAACCACAGATTTGTCCCAGGGGTTTCACCTGTGTCCCTCATTGACAGGAGCAACAGGTGCTGACTGAGGTTTCTGTTTTGGGGATACACTCTTGGCTAGCCTTGTAAGGACCCCAGAGCCATTAGCCTAGTAATCTCCTGTGATTCTATGATCCTATGAAATGTTTATAGTGATCAAAGAAATGTTAGTCAAATTGTACCTTCTTCTGAGCATGGTCATTAATTTCCAACTAACTTCTCCACCCCCAACCCCTTCCTTTGCTTATATATGCTTTTGAACTATCTTTCTCAGGCAACTTTCTTTAATAATTTGTTTGCACTTATTTTCTTTTTTGTCACTTTTTATTATGTGCATATTTGAGCAGTCACCATTATCTTTCTTTTTTTTCTGAATTACCAGTAATTTCGCTTTCATTATATAATGAAACCAGTTCTCCACATGTCCATAATATCTGTTTTTCTTCTTTTTTTTTCTGACTGCTGCCTCATTGCATTTTGCTTATCTAGGAAGTTGTTTGCACCCTGCAGGCAACCCACTCTTCTTAAAACAGCACCACAGTGAGTTTTCACATTACTTTTGGAGAAAGTAAATGATGAATATAGAAATTGTTTTATATTTGTCTTTTTTTTCTAGCATAGCGTAGTGGAGCCTCTACCGACCCTGGAAACTATCGCCCCATAAGCCTGACTAGCTTAGTCTGCAAGGCTATGGAGAGGATCATCATGGAGCTCATAAACAAAGACATTGGGGACCTACAGACACTAGATCCTACCCAGTTCGGCTTTGTCAAGGGCAGATCCTGCCTTTTGAACCTGGTTGACTTCTTTGAAACAGTCACCAAAGCCATAGATGAAGGGAAGGTAGTCCACACAGCCTATCTGGACCTTGCAAAGGCATTTGACACAATACCCCACTCGGGCATCATAGATAAGCTATCCAGCTTAAATATAAACCCCTATGTCACAAGATGGGTCGCAAACTGGCTCAAAGACAGAACCCACAGAGTGAGAGTTGCTGGAGCCATGTCAGACTCAAAACCGGTCACAAGTGGCATCCCACAGGGTTCTGTCCTGGGACCACTCTTGTTCGGTATATACTTTTCCGAGGTACAGGCAAACGTGGGAGGACTATGGCTCACCAAGTTCGCAGACGACTGCAAACTGGGCACCATAATCAACTCTCCAGCTGACTCAAACATCCTTCAAAAAGGTCTCACAGAGACAGATAACTGGTGCCAGCACCATGGTTTAAAGCTAAATGCCAAAAAATGTATAGTCATACCCTTTGGCAAAAACAATGTGCCCACAAATTATCACATAGGCGGAAACCCATTAAGTACAGAGAAAGTTATTAGGGACCTGGGGACCCAAGTTGATAGCAATCTCTCCTTTGAAAACCACATTGCCAAAGTGGTTAGAAAGACCTTCTACATAGCCCACCTCATCACGAAGGGTTTCACATCTAGATCAAGAGAGGTAATCGTGCCCCTTTATTCATCCCTCATCAGGCCCATCATAGAATACAATGCCCCTTTTGGGATGTACCTTACCCGACACCTGCAGCAATTAGAAAGACCCCAAAAGTATCTCACCAAGAGGATCAAGGGTCTCAAATAGATGCCATATGCTGCTTGGTTAAAAAAACTCCAGCTCTACTCAATTGCATACCGCCTACTTCGAGGCGATCTATGCCTGACATACAAAGCTATGTCAAATCCAGAATTAATGGACATGCTCCACCTCAGTAAATCTAAATCCCTTAGAGCCACACACTCAAGGGACTTGAACCTCAGCACAAAAATAAATAGAACTTGCTGGAGGGACAGGTTCATAACCCAGAGGCTCCCTTCGCTCTGCAATAGAATTCCAGTTCATGTGAGGCAGAGCACCTCACTGAATCTCTTCAAGAAGAATCTCGATAAGTGGATGGGGGATCGTAGGTTTGTCCCAGAGATTACTCCTGTGTCACTATTAGACAGAGGCACAGTAAACTAAACCTTAAAAAGGGCACAGTATACTCAAATCAAGGGGTGGCGTAAGCCATACAGAATCGGGCTAGGGTTATAATTGCCCCAGGGCAGATAGCCTAGTATGAACCTATGAGCCTATGAACCTATATTCTTCATCCTTTTTCTCTTCCTATTCTTTGTGCTCGCAATACCTTTCTCCTACTGTAACAAATTATATTTGTTCATGCCAGTATTCACTACTTTGTCAGTCTCTAAAACATTTTCACTAGTCCATTTATTCACTGTAATGAACAGAAGTCCTAATCCCACATTTCATTACTCTCTCAGATGTTTTCTTATATCAATTTCTGTTCATCTTTTTGATGACTTTCTTTTGTTCTTAAGCCTGCCCTTTCTTTTGTTGCATGTTAGCATCCCTTTTCCCACTACTAGAATTTCCTCTTTGTTACATGTTGAAGTGCGATGACACAGTTACCCATGTCTCTTCATGCTGTACGATTATAATCCTATTATTAATATGTAATTTTAAGGATCTCTAATTTTTATGGCAGTCTATTAAAAACTATGGAACTCTTAATTCTATTCCTTCTTCATAATTTAGAGTGGAATGGTCTGCAATAATCTCAGATTTCTTCATATCATCTATTTACCACACTGTGATTTCACCTTTGTTGTTTGTTGGTGAAGATCTCTTCATGTGGACATCATGAACCCATACTTTTACAAACACAGCCACAGTTTTCAAGCCTAAAGCAATAGAGTAATGATAATTGAAGTTGTTTATACCAAACTTATTGTCTCTAATGCAACACAAATTCTGTAATTTGTCATAGTTAGACTTCTTGCCATTGATTCCTATTGATTTAAAGAAAAAGGCAGAAGGGTTACATTATATTAAAACATATTCTTCATTAAATCAACTGTGGCAAAACTATTAAAATCCTCCATTTTATGATGGTTACATTAAAATGCTATTTTTACAGTATTAAAATGAACTTCAACAAAATATCAGATACTAATGGACACTTGGTTTACTAAAATGCACTAAAAGATGCTCACAGGGTTAAATGATCCATACCGAAAATATATGGATGCAGTGAAAGCAGAACATAAACCAGAGTTTGCTTAATAATGTCATAGGTTAGAAAAATGTGTTTTGTGACACTGGCAAGTCTGCATTTTTTAGAGAGGTCCATAGGTTGGGTCAGAGTCCCAGAGATTACAGATATAAAACAAAATTTTTTCAATTTACTTTTTACCAAGAATCACTTTTATAAACTTTAACAGTGCTGCTTAGCTCCTCCAAACAAATAAACCTATTAATCATGGTTAGTGTCTTTGCATCATGTGTTTTCACGTTGTTACTTGAACTTGATACCATATGTTAGAATGATGTCTTAAATCTTAATTAAACAGTCCACCAGAACCAACAAAGGTTCAACCAAGAAAATAAAATGAAATTCGAACCACAGTGTGCACTGAATGAATACTCAAGATCTGAAACACGAAGATTTATTCAACCAACAACAGACTAAGCATATGCTTTCACCAGCAACCTGGCTTCTTCAGAGTCTGACAGTAAAACACTCCATATAAAAAACACTCCACATTTAAAGCAAGAATGCATTCTCCCCACCCATCCAATTAATCAATAAATCAATCAAACAGACAATTTCTTAAGAATACATTTACAACCAAGTATTAGTTTAAAAAAACAATTCATAACATTTAGTAAACTTATAATAGTCATACACTACATATGTATACATATAAAATGTAATATAAAATTGCAGTTCCTCTAAATAACACTACTTAAGTATTTTAACTGAGGCTTTATGGTGACACATTCATTTAGTCCAGGGCGCCTGGTAGCATTGAGCCTAAGCTGCCATTCCATTTCTAACCTTGCTACCCTGTTCTGTGCATCACACTGAATGTTAGACTTAACCCTATCTATAATAAAAAATAAAAATTTGTTAAAATTCCCACATACTGCACTATGCAAATAAAGTGCATTGTGCTCATCCTTTCTCCTGATTGAACTGACATGTTCCCCTATTCTTGTTTTCAAGCTTCGTGTAGTCATGCCCACATAAAATGCATCGCATGACATACACGAAGCAAGATATACACAATTCTTGGTGCTACAATTACAAGCACCTGGACAAAATATCGTACGTTGATACCCCACTACACTTACATATGTCCCAACTGCTATGTATCTACATCCTCTACAGGAACCACATTTGCTCATGGCAGATCTAGTGTTGCTTCTACCCTCTCTTTCAAGTATACTCTTCAAGTTCTTTCCTTTTCCATAGACAATCACCGGGGTATCACCTAGGATCATTTTAATATCTTTACTCAGAAAATATTTCCACAAATTTCTGAGACTAGAACCTAGTTCATTAGCTCTTTCATTGTATGTTAAAACAAATTTTGCTTTATTTGTTTTATTCAATGTGCTGACACTACTACCTATGTTTGCACCTCCTCCCTTGCCCTCTTAGAATAGGACTATATTTGTTTCTTCTTCTTCTATATACTTCTTTTTGATGTTAGTTAACATTGATAGCGGTACCCCTGTCAACAAACATTCCAATCAATGTATAAATTTCCTTCTTAAATAAATCATCATTACTGATTAATCTACATAGCCGGACCATCTGGCCCTTAACTACACCTCTCCTTTGGTGCAGAGGGTGACAACTTGTGTAGTGCAGCATCGAGTTTGAATAACTAGGTTTCCTGTAAATTGTACTCACCAGTCCTTCTTTGGTCTTAAATAAGGTAATGTCCAGGTAATTTACTCTCTTTGTTCCAGGTGTGTGTAAATCTAAGGAAATCTGTGGTTTCATTAATGTAAGAGCAAAATTCCTTAACACTTTCCTCATCCCCTTTCCAAAATATAAGGAGGTCATCTAAAACCTACAGTACAAAAGAATGTTGCCCTTGTACTTTGAGTTTAACACAAATTGCTTTTCCCATGCCCATAGCACTAAATTAGCATAGACAGGGGCACAACGGGCACCCATCGCTACCCCTGTCTTTTGTTGATAGATCTCTCCATCAAATTGTATAAAGTTATTATGTAGTATGATTTCCATCAAGTCATGACATATCTCCAGTCTTTCTTTATCAAAACTGGGACTAGTCAAAAGACTGTCATAAAACAGTTCCAGCCCAGTTTGATGTGGTATCACTGAGAATAAGTTAATGACATCGACAGTCAAAAACCCAAACATCTCATTCCCAATGCCCTTAACACTTCTTACCCTTTCCAAACAATGCCACGAATCCTTTAGTATGTGGTCAGCATCCATTAATGCTTTTTTACAAAAATGGTCCAAAAATGCAGCCATTGGTTCTGTCTTGGAACCCTTTGCAGAAACAATTGGTCTAAACTGCACATTTTCTGTCCCTTTGTGGACCTTTGGGATTCCAAAAAGCTTGGGCATAGTAGGAAACTTCACACAAAGAAACTCATACTCAACCTCATTAATAACTCCTTGATGTAAAGCATCAAACAAAAATGTCTATTCCTCTATATGCTCTATTAGTTTCATTAATTGATGCTCTAGTGTATGTGTTTTCATCCCCAAGCAACCTGAATATACAACTACTGTAGTCTATTTTATTCATGATGACCAATCCTCCCCCTTTGTCTGGTTTCATACATCTAACCTTCTGTGTTGACCATAATTCTTGTATAACCTTTCTTTCATTCTCTGATAAATTATCCTTGACCTCAGATTTTTGCCTACAGATTTTCCTAAACTCATATTCTACCATCTGTTCAAATCCAGTGATCTCTGAGTTTATGGGAGGCATGGAGCAACTTTTTCTTTTGATCCCTAAAGATACGTTCTCGTCTGTAGACATCATAGCACATGAACCCTGACCAGCAAAATATAATTGCAAATTAAGCTTCCTAATATATAACTTTAAGTTTAGTAAAACTTGTGCAATATCTAGCTTGAAATTTGGCACAAAGTTTGTACCTTTGCTAAACAGTTCAAAATACACATCACTAATATCCATTTCAGTGTAATTATATATTGTGAAGCCTTTGCTTCTAACAATGTCACATGATAATGAAGAAGTACATACATCCAACACATCAGTGTTAGCTGAAGCAAATTCTTGACTTAAACAAATATTGTTGGGTTCATTATGAGTTACAGGCACATACATATTTACATTGCTATCCTGTGTCTTACTACAATTTCCCATTACATCAAAACTTCTGTACTGCACTTGCTTTACATTGTCCAAAATATACTCATTTGTGTGGTGTAAATTTTGATCACTTACATTCTGCATGTCACTTTGTTTTTCACTCAAAAATTCACAGTTCGTGGGAAACTCCAACACAAAATCAAAACATACATTAAAGTCTAACGTATTGGTAACAACATCGTTGGCTTTACATCTACTAGGATTTAATAGTTCACCCTCCTTCTTCTTGGATGCTGATGTGGAGATTTGGCCGTTTGTGGCTGCTTGTTCAAGAGCCTCTCCGACCTTCGCAGGAAAACCTGCGGCTCTAAAAAATCATCCCCTTCTTCCACATACAATTCCTGTGTCACATCCATATCATCACCACCAATATCTTTTTCATGATTAGTACCATTGAAATTAAACACTTTTCTACCCGGTGGGTACGCTGCTTTGTTTTTGTAATCTGCAGCATCCCTGGCCAATTTTTTGTGTTTAATGGCCCTGTTTTTTTCCACAAAAGCCTCAATGTTTTTAAAAACTTTTTCAAAATTCACTTTATATTGTAAAAACAGTAAGTCAGATGTAATACTAAAGTGAAGCTTACTAATCTCTTCACGTAAAACATTGAGTCTATTGTTATTGTTCCGAATGATTAAATCAAGAAGCTCTTCATCTTCATCATCTAATCTTCGTGTTTCAGATCTTGAGTATTCATTCAGTGCACACTGTGGTTCGAATTTCATGATGTCTTAAATCGTCTTACAACCAAGGCAAAAGTAATGTCCCACAGGACACGGAATGTTGCAGAAAGAATTCAACTAAAACAAAATACAAATTGCAGCACATGGTCAATTTTAGAAAAAAAAACACTCTGAAAGTCAAATAATTACACTATATTACAGCTTGAAGAGCAGTGCTTTACAGGCTCCTAAAACACAAACAACCATACAGTGACAGGATGGATTTTGAAAGGGACATAACACTAACATAGTTGAACTCTTTCTTAATAATGCATTCTGCAATGCAGAGGATGTATGGAAGCCATACTCAATGAACTCTCCAAATGTGTGACCTGTAGATCATTCTCTGCTAAGTAAAGAGCGCTCACAGTATGTTACTGACTCCACTTCTTTAAACTAATAACTACCTACAGAGTGGATGTTTCAAAATTATCCTGTCTCATTCTAAGTCCTTTCTCTACCTTGTATAGTTTGACATTCCAGAGGTTTCTTCCATTCTTCAAAAATTACTGTGCACTGACTGTATTAATGCCCTCATCATGTTGCAGAGGACAAGAAAGATCATCATATAGATGGTATTGCCATTTGGGAATCAGACCATTCACAGTAGACTATGAATTACTCAGCTCTACTTTGACTCAACTGTGTCATTCATGTGAATAAAAAAGTCTCAAAGTTAATCTTGAGAACTGGAATCTCACTGGACCAGATGGTAGTCCACTAAAAGTAGTAAAGTCAATAAAATATCTTGATATCTGGTTTAAGTCATTACTTTCCTTCTCCACTCATATTTATAATGTGAAAAATGGCATTTTCTTCCAGAGAAATCTTGATGAGTAGATGGGAAATAGAAAATTCACCCCAGGGATCAGGGATCACTCCAGTGGCTTTACTCGACAGACGCACTGGGAGCTAGGGTCTGGTGGCATGATGCCAGGGTAATCCTATGGGCTAGGCTTGTAAAGGTCCCAGGGCTATTAGCCTAGTACACATCTATGAACCTATGAACTGCATTAACAACTTTCTAATCAAAGGCAGGCTAGCAATTGATAAAAGTTACTTCTTCCCAGACTTGAATACTCCATTTGACATCGGTGACTCTACATTTGTCAGAAATATGTCAATACTCCAAGCATTGTGAAATCACATATGTCACTTTATCATTGGAACAAGCAGAAAGCTTCATCACCGTCAATGCTTTTAAGTAGATAGGCAGGCTGCCTTACAGTTCGGCAAACATGTCCTTTTTTGGTTGGTGCACTTTTGTGCATGCTCCTTCGCATGGACTGCAGCACAGTCCTGCCTGTTCTCATTTCTGTTAAACTTTACTCTAACCCTCTCAAATCTTCTGGTTTAATTGTTTTGACATATGTCTTTACCTTGTTTTCATTTATGGGCAGTGACACAGCCTTCTGTCATGTGGGCCCTTGTATTTGTAACTCCCTCTCATATACTTTGCCAGCTACCTACACTTATCTCCTTTATCAAACAGTTTAGATTATATCTATACCAAAAACTTACATTTTTAGAAGGATTTTGTACAACCCTACATGACTGTATTACTTAGAGTTTATATATTTATTGTCAGGGCAATACTACATATTATACTGGGTGTATGTCAGATGTTGTTGCTTACTTAACTTTGTATATATACTGAACCATAGTGTGTGTTTGTGACAAAGGGAGATACTGCGAGAACTGCTATTTGGAATTTTGTAAATAATTGTATGTCACTGGTGAATATCGAAATATCATCAGTATGATTTGTGTAAGATGCTTGTTTTACAAATGTATTAGAAATGTATGTCATGTGTATATTTAACTGGTTTGCACAGACATGTGTATTGAAATGATGTTTTATAAAGTGTGTGTGTTTGAGATGCATCCACAGTGTGCCCTGATGGAGAAAAACTGAAATGTATATGCACTACTGTAACTGTTTAAATGTATATATTTTAACAGTGGAAACTGGAATACAGGAGGTTAACTTCAGGAAAAATAACTGAAATTAAATTACTTTATGGCTACACCATAAAAGATGGTATCTTCCAGTTTCAATGAAGCAAGGAGACATGATGTCTAAAATTAGGGAGCTTTATGTATTGTCATTTGGGTGAACTAATTACTAGTTTTGAAATGTGAAGGAATGCAATTGTTTTATGACTTCCCCCATCTGCCACAGATCTGAGGTCTATGTATTTTTGCAGGTAGCTGCTGAATACTGCCAGTTCCCAGCAGTGGGGATTTTACCTAGGATATAGTCAGATGACAAGAAATTATGTTATTCTGCAAGCTATCCCAGCAGTAATACATGAGATATTAATTTGAGAGGTCTCATAGTGAGATAGAGTATTCTGTATTCCATCTTGGACCTGACATGAACCATTCACCACACGTCTGCCTTGCTCTGATGAAGTAAGTTTCTAGGGAACAGTACAATTCTGTTGGATATAGTCAGGAATATAGCAAAGCCTAGTTTAGATATTTTTTTTATTTATTTGAGACTGTCCTGCAATGTTGTTTTAAATATTTCCTGTGGTTTTGAACTCTATCACTGTGAATATATACTGAGTAGTTTCTTGTTCTTTTCTTATTTGTTATTAAATATATTTAAACCTTTCATTGTGGTTGATCTGTCTAGAGACATTTAAGATTTGGGAGTACTTGCATATGTATTTGTTGACACTGTGTGGGCAACTCCTAATAGCCTTGCTCATGTTCAAACTACCATTTGTATTAATATTAATATTAATATTACACAGTGAGATTGGACACTCTTTATTAAGGGCCTTAAAGTAGCTGATAAAGGAGTTGGCTGGTGGCAGTGATAACTACCTTATAGTCTGGGCAAAAGGGGGCATAGCTAGTAAAACTTGTGCCAGCCTTTCCCAGTGTGTGTGTGTGTGTGTGTGTGTGTGTGTGTGTCTGTGTGTGTGTGTCTGTGTGTGTGTGTGTGTAAATCAAGAAAAAAATCCAAAACAGCCTAGTAGAAGGCAGGAAACACACCAGCAAAGGTTCCACTGTTTAATTCCACCAAGTAAGACACGAACATATAAAAACTGCAGATTAACGCTCTTGACAAAATTGCGTTTTCGTCTCCAATGACAAAGACTTCATCAGATA
Source organism: Protopterus annectens (assembly GCF_019279795.1). Taxonomy (NCBI): domain Eukaryota; kingdom Metazoa; phylum Chordata; order Ceratodontiformes; family Protopteridae; genus Protopterus; species Protopterus annectens. The sequence goes on along the minus strand of NC_056733.1, from coordinate 273,700,716 downwards.
ATGCTGAAATTAATAAATTATATGCATTATAAATACTGTTATTTTTCAAAAAGTATCCAATCAGTCGATGTGCATCAAGAAACAACCAATCTGTTACTGCCTATCATGAATATTAAAAACACATATCATTAAAAATAAATGACCCAAAATTTACATATTGTTAATAAAAAATACACTTTTAAAATATAAAATATCCAAGATATATAGAATTGATATTCATATCACAAAAATTGATAGAGTGCAGGTAAAAATTATTGTTTTATATTTGAAAAAGACTTTTCTATTTAAGATAATGAGACACAAATTCATTGCAAATCATTACTTTTATGAATGAAAAACACCATCTAGTGGTCGTGAATGCAAATTACAAGTAAAGGTTTTATATTTGTTGTTTGTTGTTTTTAAATGTCAGCAGATTTAATTTTGAGTACTGATGTTATTGAAACACTCTCATTTAAGCCTGGTTTTTGTAGCATTGAGAAAAATTTGCCACCATAATTCCTATAGGCTACTCTTTCTTCCCATAAACCTCCCTTAAATCCTTTTGACCTGTTCAATAACAAAAAGTTGAAAACAGCTTCTTCACACTCTTTGTATGCCTATACAGGGCATTAGTGTCTTTAGCCTTGGAAATCTCATAATAGTGTTCAGATATTCTCCTCCTCAGGGTAATGCTCAGTCTTTCCTATATAGAAGGAATTGCATTTTTACAAATGCTTATGTAAATTACCCCTTGGTCTCACAATTATAAAACCTTTGCTCTTTATTATTATGTTATTCCTACTAGGAATAATTATTTCCGTAGCATTTGACATATATTGGCATTGGTTGCAATGACCACACTTATAACTACCTTTCTTTTCTTGTCCATCTATTCCATAACTTATTCTATTATGCTTTGATTGGGATTCAAAAATATTCTTTATACTCCTAGAATTTCTATATACAATTTTTGGCATCAAATTATTGATGCCATTTATATCAGTTAAAGCTAAAAATTTTTTCCATTCATTTCTAAATATTTCACTAACTCGAATGTTGGACACATTGTATTCCATAATTAAAGCTTGTTCAAATCCTGGTTCTTTTCACTACAAGTTGTTTTATTTTCTACCATTTGGATAATATTGCTTTGTCCCTTTATTGGCTGAAATTTGGTGTTTCTCCCCATTTCCACCTCATTTCTCAACTTCATTATGAAATTGCTTGGGTAGCCCCTTTCTTCAAACATCCTGGTAAGTAAGTTGCATTCTGCCAAAAAATCTTCACTAGCGCTGGTCATTCTACTACCCCTCACAAACTGACCTTTTACAATATTTTTCTTACAGTGTGAGGGGTGTGCTAGTGAAGTGAAGGAAGGAGTTGCAAAAGGTTTGCTTCCTAAAGATCTTAGTTGCAAAATCACTTCCTGTCTTGTATATTTCAACATCTAAGTATTGCAACTTCTCCAATGAAAGAGTATATGTAAATTTTAAGAAATCTGTGGAATTGTTGATATAGTCAAAATTGTAAAATTTGTCTACCCCTGCTATCCAAAATATGACTATATCATCCAAATATCGCCGATACAATGTCCAACATTTGTTGTAAATAGAATTGATTATATATTCATCCTCCCACTTAGCTAAAACTGTATCTGCATAAATAGGTCCACAAGCTGCACCCATTGCTGTGCCTTGGACCTGTTGATAGTATTCTCCTTGGAAAGTAAAGAAATTATATCTTAATACCATATCCACTAAACTTATAGTTACACTTTTTCAGCCTGAGTCAATTTTGTATCTCTGTAAACCATTTCTTCAAACATATTAAGGCCTTCTTGGTGTGGTATGCATGAAAAAGATCAACTACGTCCACAGTGACAAATAGTAGGTCTTCATTATATAATTGTGAACCAATGCATCTTAAGAAATCCCAAGAATCTTTCAATATATATGGATTTTCACTACTTATGTGTTTTACCTTATTGTCCACAAATTTTGCTAAGGGAAGTGTTTTAGACCCTGCTGCCGAGACAATAGGTCTCAAAGGAGGGTCTTCCGCATTCTTGTGGACTTTAGGTATTCCAAATATTATTGGTATTCTTGGTTTTGCCATGCAAAAATTCAAAGGTTTTATTGTCTATTGATCCTTCATACAATAAACTATCTAATAAATTGTCAATTTTGCAATATGCTAAATTTATTTCATTAAGTGAGACCAAGGTGTATTTAACAGTATCATTTATTATAGAATTCATTTTTCCTTCATATATAATATTTTCCATGAAGACAATACTGCCTTATCTGGTTTCATTACTCTCAAATCTCTGTTGTTGCTTAAGTCATATAATATTTGATTTTCCTGCTTAGAAAGATTGAATTCCATAACCTTTTCTTCATACAACTTTCTAATTTCGTTTTCCAACATATTATCAAAATTTTTATTTGAGGATGTAAGGGTGGGTTGTATGTACTTCTACTAATCAAAACTGAATCCTGAGGAGGCAGATTACACTTAATATTTGAATTGGTAGAAGCAAACAAAACACTGAAATTGATTTTCCTTAAGAAAAGCTTCATATCTATAATAGTTTTCACCAATTCACCCTTAACAGAGGGAATAAATTTGAACCCTTTACTTAACAAATGAAAATGTGTTTCAGTAGGAATAATATTGCTGAAATTGTAGATGGTAAAATTTTCAAAAGTATGCTTAGTACCATTAACTTGAATTGTATTATGATGTAACTCAGAATCAGGGGTGGGGTGTATTTGGACTAATACCTCCCCCTTCTCCCCCCCCTTTTTTGAAAATTTTGATATCCATCTTGTTTATTATAAGAATTGAACGAATTTCTCCTCAGGGGTGGGAATTCACTATCGTATTCTAAATGAACCCCTACCTGACCATCATTTTCATAATTTTCATCCAAGGTATCACCACTATATTTGTAATAATCATTTTTCTTAAAGGGTGGTTTGGGATAATGGGTGTTATTCTCATACTCGTTTAAATCTTTCTTATATTTACTTATTTTCCTTGCTATGACATCGCTGCATTTCCATTCAATATCATCCTTTACTTTATAGTATTTGTCCCTTTCTTCCCTAATTTGAAAAATAAGATCTCCTTAATAAGTTGATCTAAAGTCTCTATTTCACTTTGCAACAATTCCTGCACTCTTTTGTTTTCTTGAATAATCAGTTTTAAAACTTGAGACCACATTGGTTAAAAACTTTTAACAATTCCTGATGAAAAAAGAACCTCCTATTACATTATTAGGGTACTTATGTACCCTAAGTCCTTCGAACCACATTTCTATTAATGCACTCATTTAAATATTCATTCTCTATAGTAAGTGTCTTAAATTTCAACATTAATTTATACAATTTGTCCAACTTATTGTGATAGCTTGTGCCATCACTAGAAAAATGTTTTTGTCCGCTTTTAAACTGTATATTGAAAGGCATTTTCAGCCAATCATTAATATCATTTTTCTTCCACGAGTTGTGGAAAGAATAATTCACAGTACCTTTGCTCCTATTGGCGTTTGTGGGGTTATCCGAGTATCGCTGGCTTCAGCCAGCAAAGAAGTAGATCCATTTTCAGGTTCCGTTGGCGCCAAAACCATTGGCGTCTTAGCCGGATTGAATGTTTCAGCATAAAGTTGTTCCCCTTCTAAGTCGCTGTGTGTAAGAGCACTTTTGCGACGTTTTCTTTTCGATTTGGCTCCCATTGACCATTCGGTCCGTTCAGTCCTTTCCAATCCATTGGTAACCTCTCCCCCTTGCTTCCGGCATAGCGTCTGGCATAATGGCGTCAAAAGGTCAATAAGCTGCGTTAATTGACCTATCAGTCTCCGTGATTCCATCATTCAATTATTAAGTGTAATCTGCCTCCTCAGGATTCAGTTTTGATTCGTAGAAGTACATACAACCCACCCTTACATCCTCAAATAAAAAATTTTGATAATATGTTGGAAAACGAAATTAGAAAGTTGTATGAAGAAAAGGTTATGGAATTCAATCTTTCTAAGCAGGAAAATCAAATATTATATGACTTAAGCAACAACAGAGATTTGAGAGTAATGAAACCAGATAAGGGGGGCGGTATTGTCTTCATGGAAAATATTATATATGAAGGAAAAATGAATTCTATAATAAATGATACTGTTAAATACACCTTGGTCTCACTTAATGAAATAAATTTAGCATATTGCAAAATTGACAATTTATTAGATAGTTTATTGTATGAAGGATCAATAGACAATAAAACCTTTGAATTTTTGCACGTGGCAAAACCAAGAATACCAATAATATTTGGAATACCTAAAGTCCACAAGAATGCGGAAGACCCTCCTTTGAGACCTATTGTCTCGCAGCAGGGTCTAAAACACTTCCCTTAGCAAAATTTGTGGACAATAAGGTAAAACACATAAGTAGTGAAAATCCATATATATTGAAAGATTCTTGGGATTTCTTAAGATGCATTGGTTCACAATTATATAATGAAGACCTACTATTTGTCACTGTGGACGTAGTTGATCTTTTTCATGCATACCACACCAAGAAGGCCTTAATATGTTTGAAGAAATGGTTTACAGAGATACAAAATTGACTCAGGCTGAAAAAGTGTAACTATAAGTTTAGTGGATATGGTATTAAGATATAATTTCTTTACTTTCCAAGGAGAATACTATCAACAGGTCCAAGGCACAGCAATGGGTGCAGCTTGTGGACCTATTTATGCAGATACAGTTTTAGCTAAGTGGGAGGATGAATATATAATCAATTCTATTTACAACAAATGTTGGACATTGTATCGTGATATTTGGATGATATAGTCATATTTTGGATAGCAGGGTAGACAAATTTTACTTAATTTTTGACTATATCAACAATTCCACAGATTTCTTAAAATTTACATATACTCTTTCATTGGAGAAGTTGCAATACTTAGATGTTGAAATATACAAGACAGGAAGTGATTTTGCAACTAAGATCTTTAGGAAGCAAACCTTTGCAACTCCTTCCTTCACTTCACTAGCACACCCCTCACACTGTAAGAAAAATATTGTAAAAGGTCAGTTTGTGAGGGGTAGTAGAATGACCAGCTAGTGAAGATTTTTGGCAGAATGCAACTTACTTACCAGGATGTTTGAAGAAAGGGGCTACCCAAGCAATTTCATAATGAAGTTGAGAAATGAGGTGGAAATGGGGAGAAACACCAAATTTCAGCCAATAAAGGGACAAAGCAATATTATCCAAATGGTAGAAAATAAAACAACTTGTAGTGAAAAAGAACCAGGATTTGAACAAGCTTTAATTATGGAATACAATGTGTCCAACATTCGAAAGTTAGTGAAATATTTAGAAATGAATGGAAAAATTTTTTAGCTTTAACTGATATAAATGGCATCAATAATTTGATGCCAAAATTGTATATAGAAATTATAGGAGTATAAAGAATATTTTTGAATCCCAATCAAAGCATAATAGAATAAGTTATGGAATAGATGGACAAGAAAAGAAAGGTAGTTATAAGTGTGGTCATTGCAACCAATGCCAATATATGTCAAATGTTACGGAAATAATTATTCCTAGTAGGAATAACATAATAATAAAGAGCAAAGGTTTTATAATTGTGAGACCAAGGGGTAATTTACATAAGCATTTGTAAAAATGCAATTCCTTCTATATAGGAAAGACTGAACGCATTCTGAGGAGGAGAATATACGAACACTATTATGAGATTTCCAAGGCTAAAGACACTAATGCCCTGTATAGGCATACAAAAGAGTGTGAAGAAGCTGTTTTCAACTTTTTTGTTATTGAACAGGTCAAAAAGGATTTAAGGGGAGGTTTATGGGAAGAAAGAGTAGCCTATAGGGAATTATGGTGGCAAATTTTTCTCAATGCTACAAAAAAACCAGGCTTAAATGAGAGTGTTTCAATAACATCAGTACTCAAAATTAAATCTGCTGACATTTAAAACAACAAACAACAAATATAAAACCTTTACTTGTAATTTGCATTCACGACCACTAGATGGTGTTTTTCATTCATAAAAAGTAATGATTTGCAATGAATTTGTGTCTCATTATCTTAAATAGAAAAGTCTTTTTTCAAATATAAAAGAAAAAATTTTTTTTCCTGCACTCTATCAATTTTTGTGATATGAATATCAATTCTATATATCTTGGATATTTTATATTTTAAAAGTGTATTTTTTATTAACAATATGCAAATTTTGGGTCATTTATTTTTAATGATATGTGTTTTTAATATTCATGATAGGCAGTAACAGATTGGTTGTTTCTTGATGCACATCGACTGATTGGATACTTTTTGAAAAATAACAGTATTTATAATGCATATAATTTATTAATTTCAGCATTATCTGATGAAGTCTTTGTCATTGGAGATGAAAACGCAATTTTGTCAAGAGCGTTAATCTGCAGTTTTTATATGTTCGTGTCTTACTTGGTGGAATTAAACAGTGGAACCTTTGCTGGTGTGTTTCCTGCCTTCTACTAGGCTGTTTTGGATTTTTTTCTTGGTTTTTGGTCGTTTTTCTACACTTACTGGTGTGTGTAAATCAAACCTTAAAGAGTGTGTGTGTCAGCTACTTGGGCAGGGACACAATGCACTGATTGGATAGAGAGGGTACTGGAGGGCTTGGCTTGGCCACTGAGCTGTGATCTCAACTTTATAGCTGTGCCAGTGAGAAGTCTTATTGGGGACCTGGTGAAAGAGGGAAAACCAGCCCTGGACTGACTGTGGTCTCAGTGTGCTTTTAAGGGAAATTGCACTCGATGCAGAGAGCTGCATCTGAAAATACTGTGTGTGAAGTTGTCATCCTCCCAGTGTATGTCACCTCTGTTGCCAGTGGTTAGGAATGAGGCTCCTTGATTACTGGTCCAGTGGTGGGCCATCATATATTGGTTGGCAGTGGTGGGATATCCACATATTGGGATTCAGTGGTGTGGATATTGAACTCCTGGAGCCTGTGAACAGTGGTCACAAAAGAATGTGTTTGTACTCTCAAGCAGCCACATGGTGAACATTCAAGTTTCATATCATAATAGTTTTATTTATTTTATGTTAGCTTCATTAGTCAGGGAGAGCAGGCAAAGATATCAGCAGAGGATTATGGCAAGCTGACAAGGAGCCAGTAGGCTGAGATGTGCCAAGACAAAGGAGTGGTGCATGCCAACCTGACTAAAGCAGAAATTATTGCAGCTTTAGTCACAGCTGCATCACTGACCAGCAACCAGGAGGACAACCAGACTGGCCTTATGGATTTACAACTCTCAGAATATGGACAGTTCAACTTTGCCTCAGACGACATAAAAATTAATCTGGAGTTAAAATGACTTGAACTGGAGGTCAAACAGTTGGAACTAGAATCATCAGAGATACTGCGGTGTTTGGAGGCTGAAGAAACAGAGAAACAGATGGCATTAGAATCAGCAGAAAGGCTGAGACAACTGCAGGCTGAAGAAAATGAGAGACTGAGATGTTTGGAGGCTGAAGAAAATGAGAGGCAGAGGCAACATGAAAAGGAGATGCTGACTCTTCAGCAGGGTCATGGAGGTAATAGAAAAGGGAGTAACCGAACCCCAGAAGAATAAAGGTTAGTAAATTTCTTCCACAATTTACAGAAGGTGATAATTTTGATAGTTTTATTCATATGTTTGAAAGGGTATGTAAGCAGTGCAATGTTGACCAAGGGCTCTGGATACGGTTCCTGACCCCTTTACTCCACGGTAAAGCTGTAACTGCTGTTTCTAAATTGTCTGATACTGATTGCTTAAATTATAATACAGTTAAAAACCTTTTATTAGAGTTTTTTAAGTTAACACCTGAAGCTTATAGAAAAAAGTTTTCTGAGCATAAACGCAAGATAGATGAAAGTGTGTGTGAATATATTGTTGAACTAAGCACTTATTTTCATAGGTGGGTGAGTGGGTGTTAGGTTACCACTTTTGAAGGGCTGGCAGACCTTTTGGTGAGGGAACAAGCCCTTAGCACTTTGTCTGAGGACATGAAAATCTGGTTGGCAGATAGGAAATGCATTACCACAGATGAGTTAGGGGAAAAGGGAGACCTATAGCTAAAAAGCAGCGCATCACTGCACAGGAAAGTGATACCGAATGTTGCACATGGGTCTAAGGGAACCCATGGTAGGCACCCTAAACCACCCCAACAGAGTCCGTCAGTAACAGGGGAAGCCACTAGTTCAGGTACATGGCCAGGATCAAAGGTTAAATGTTTTAAATATAACCAGTGGGGCCATGTAGCATATTATTTGTCCATGGAGGCAAGGTGGGGAACACAAGGTGGGGAAGCCAGTAAGTGGGGATAACAGAATGCCAGCAGTAAGTTATCTGGAGACAACAAGGGTACCAAACTACCACAAGAGGTTATATCCTATCTTAGCAGGTGGGAAACAGGCCACTGCTAAGAGAGACACAGCCTCTGACCTTACCATTGTGAAGCCTGCAATGGTTAAAGAGGAGCACTACTTGCTTGGGCAGTCTACTCCAGTCAGAGCTTTAGGAGGGACATCATTCCAAATACCTTTGGTTAGGGTTCACCTTGACTGGGAGGATGGAAAAGGAAGCAAACAAGTAGGTTTGTTTGAGGATATCCCTGCAATTGTCCTGATAAGGAATAATTTTGATAATGCAGTACCTTGTGTGTATGCAGTTACATGCAGTCAGGCTTGGAGACAAGCTTGTGGGTCTGGTAGCCTGGGGGGATCAAGACAGACAGCACACTTGCAGCCAGGATTGGTGTGGTGGCTACTTCAGGGCAGGAGCTACTCTGTAGCAGTGAGACTGAACGTGAGCCTCAGCTACTGGTGGGTACTGATTTTCCCTTGGACAGAGTAACTGCAAGAGCAGAAGTGAATAGTAGTACCCAGGCTGACACTGAGGCACCGCTGTCAGAGGATATCAGACTTCCTGTGGAAGGTGAGCTGGGAAGGGTTACAAAGAGAGAGTTGAGATAGGGTCAGCTCTCAGACCCTGCATTACAAGGCTTGAGGGAGGTAGCCAGAAAGGCGCCTGATTCTGAAGGAAAAGGGGAATGTGTATATTGGGACAAAGGGTTATTGTATAGAGAATGGACCCCTGAGGATGGGCTAGAGGGTGAAAGAATACAGCAGTTGGTAGTGCCCAGATCCTACTGTCTGGTACTTCTAGCCATAGCCCATGACAGTCCCTTTGCAGGTCTTATGGGCATAAAGCATACAAAGAGACATATTATGCAGAACTTTTATTGGCCTGGGATTTCCAGGGATATAACAGGGTACTGCAGGACATGGGAGCAGTGGCAAAAAGTAGGCAAGGTAGGAGACAAGGTCAAGGCTCCTTTGATGCCTTTGCCTATGATTGAGGAGCAGTTTCAGAGGGTAACTATGGATATTGTGGGGCTTCTGAGTACCCCAAATTCCACAGGGAAGAAGTATATCCTAGTGGTAGTAGATAATGCTACCAGAGAGCCTGAGGCAGTGACTCTGTCCTCAGTTGGGGGAGAAAAGATGGCAAATGCTTTGTTAGAGATTTTTAGCAGGGTAGGCTTCCCAAAGAGTATACTGACTAACAGAGGTGTCAATTTCATGTCAGACCTGCTGGCTTGTCTGTGGAAGCACTGTGGGGTGAAGCACTTAAAGACCAACCCCTACCATCCCCAAACTAATTGTGTTGTGGACAGGTTAAACTCTACACTAAAGGCCATGCTACAGGCAGGTGCAGACCAGTTTAAGAGGGAGTGGGACAAATATTGGTCCATCCATTGTTTGCTTACAGGGAGGTTCCCCAGGAATCCACAGGTTTTTCACCCTTTGAGTTGGTGTATGGGGATAGGGTGAGGGAACCTTTAGATTTGATTTGCAATGAGTGGGAGGTTGAGTGTGAATCCCACAAGGAGTCTGTTGTGGCATATGTCCTAAACTTCATGAAAGGGTCGGGAACTCATGGGCTTGGCCCAGGAGAACCTGCCAGAAGCCCAACAGCAGAAAAAGTTCTGGTATGAAAAGTATGTTCAAGCTAGAGAGTATGCTATAGGGCAGCAGGTTATGGTTCTCATTTCTGTCAGACAAAAAAGCTGCAGGCAGCTTGGGAAGGACCCTTCAAAATGGTAAGGAAGGTTAGTGATGTTAACTGCATGGTATAAATGCTAGGCAAGATGTGGCAGGTGCATAAACTGTACCGTGTTAACATGATAAAACCTTACCATGGTAAGGAGGCCCTGGTGCTAAGTATTTGCAGTAGGAGACAGGAGGAGTCTGAGGGGGATCTATGGCTACAGGGAGCCAGCCAGCATAATCCCAGATTACTATGGAGGAGTCTTGGGTTGCAGGCATATGCTTTGATGGTACAACACTGTAATGGGGTCAGCAATGCCAAGGCAGCTGAGCTCTCAAGACAGAGTATGGAGTAATGTATTCCCAGATAGGTTCATCCCTCTCAAGCAGTGTTTCTCAAGGGTCACTTGAAAACTAGCTTGAGTCTTTGAGGGGGGAAGAAGTGTGACAAATGGAGATACTGCCTGCACAGCTATCTGGAATTTTGTAAATAATTATATGTCATTGGTAAATATTGAAAAGATTTGCATAAGATGCTTGTGTTACAAATGTATTAGATCTGTATGTCATATGCACATCTAACTGCATTGCAGAGACGTGTGTTGAAAAGATATTTTATAAAGTGTTTGTGTTTGAGATGCATCCACAGTGTGCCTGTTGGAGGAAAACAGAAATGTACGTATACTATTGTAACTGTTTAAATGTATATATTTTAACAGTGGAAACTGCAATACAGGAAGTTAACTTCAGAAAAATAACTGAAATTAAATTACTTTATGGCTATGCCATAAAATATGGTATCTTCCAGTTTCAATACAGCAAGGAGAGACAATGTCTAAAATTCGGGAGCTTTATGTATTGTATTTTGGGTGAACTAATTACTAGTTTTGAAATGTGAAGAAATGCAATTGTTTTATGACTTCCAGTATTTGCCAAAGATGTGAGGTCTATGTATTTTCACAAGTAAATGCTGAATACTGCCAGCTCCCAGCAGTGAGGTTTCACATGGGATAGAGTCAGATGACAAGAAATTATATAATTTTGCAAGCTATCCCAGCAGTAATATTTGAGATATTAATTTGAGAAGTCTTAGTGAGACAAAGCATTCTGTATTCTGTCTTGGACCTGACATGAACCATTCACCAAACATCTGCCTTGCTCTGATGAAGTAAGTTTCTAGAGAACAGTACAAATCTCTTGGGTATAGTCAGGAATATAGCAAAGCCTAGTTTAGATATATTTTTTTATTTATTTGTGACTGTTCTGCAATGCTGTTTTAAATATTTCCTGTGGTTTTGAACTCTAATGTCAGTGTGAATATATACTGAGTATTTTCTTGTTCATTTATTATTTATTATTAAATATATTTAAACCTTTCAAATGGTTGGATGACAAAATAAACTATGGCTTCAAGTAAAGTTAATGTTACGGACATTCTTGTCTATTATTGGATCTATGGAACTGAATGAGTTTATTACTAATATTAGTAACTGATGTTTTATTTTCTGTACAAAGGTGGCTAATCTGTCTAGAGTCAGTTAGGCTTTGAGAGTACTTGCATATTTATTTGGTGTCACTGTGTAGGCCACTCCTAATAGCCTTGCTCTTGGTCAAACTACCATTTGTATTAGTAGTAACATTACACAGTAAGGCAGGATATCCTTTGTTAAGGGCATTAAAGTAGCTGATAAAAAAACTGGCTGGTGGCAGTGATAACTACCTTATAGTCTGGGAAAAAGGGGGTATAGCTAGTAAACCTGTGCTAGCCTTTCCCACATGTGTGTATGTATAAATCAGACCTCAAAAAGTGTGTGTGTCAGCTACATGGGCAGGGACATGAAGCACTGGCTGGACAGAGGGGGTGCTGGAGGTCTTGGCTTTGCTACTCAGCTGTGATCTTTACATTATAGCTGTGCCAGTGGGGAGTCTTACTGGGGATCTGGAGAAAGAGGGAGAAACCAACCCCAGACTGACTGTGTTCTCTGTGAAATTGCACATGATGTAGAGAACTGCACCTGGAAATACTGTATGTGTACTTGTCATTCTCCCAGTGTACGCCCCCCACTGTTGCCAGTGGTGAATATTGAGGCTCCCTGATTGCTGGTCCAGTGGTGGATCATCACAGTGTATATTTTCTTTTTTCAATTTTTGGAACCAAATCATGACTGAGAATGGACCTTGATGGTCATGTTCACATACGTGTTGTTTTTAAACCATGGTCCCCTTCATACATTTTTAGGACCATGCATAAATGCATGTGTTGTTTGATTCACTTTCTTGATTTAATGTATTTCTTGTGAAATGCAGCAGCATTTATTAGAATGTATTTTGTATTTGTAGTTTTGAACATGTTTTCCATTAAACAGTGAAACAAAATGCATGAACCAATAAATGACAAAGGGCTCATTTCGAACATTTCAACCAACTTGTAGTTGGTGTAGAGGACTAAGGCTCTAGTCACCTGTCACTAAGGCACAGGGTTTGAGGCAAGGCAAGTTAGTTACCTAACCTGCCCTATCTAATACATACACACACACACACACACACACACACACACACACACACACACACACACACACACACACACACACACTGGAAAAGTCTCTGCTATCTGCACTTCAGAAATCAAGTCCCCTGCCAAATTACTCATACCTGAGTAAATCCATTCAAATGGAAGGATGGCTCCACATCTGAAATGAAATCTCATACATGTTACTCTGTGTGTATCCATTTCCAAAGCCGTAAGTGGGTGCACACAGATGCAACACAAGACAGGAAAAAAAGAAAACTGTTATTTGAAGTATTGTTTTTTTTTTTCATTTTAATTAAACTAATGTTGTGGTTGGGACATTCCTCAACCAGTGAGCCCTAGGCAGCTGCCTAGGTCACCTAGTGCTGGATCCAGCTCTAAATCTATGAGATCTCACGTTTTTCAGAACTCTTTGCGTCCAAAATATGTAATTTTATGACAATTTTCAGGAAAAATGTAAACAAGTATCCCTGTGCATAGGGATTGCAGAATGAATGAAATAAAGCACAGAATGGTGAAGCAATCCCACACAGCATTAAAGGTAGTGGATTTCCTTTCATGCATTAAAAAATAAAGTAGAACAGCTGTAAGTCAGTGATTTCATTTAAAAAAAATATAGCTTAAGTGATATCATTTACTGACATTCCTTCACTGACATGTTTTCTTTTAGCTGTAAGTAGACTGGTTTCAAGTTGCAACATTAACTGATGCTGTTGTACAAAACCATGAGTTAACATTCTTTGTAGATGTTCTTGATTTTTTTTCATCAGTGAAATGTTTTGAGCTGGTAATTCCTTATTCTTCTCTCATCCAGTCAACATCCAAGAATGAAGATGCTGGCCATGGACCAAACCATACTTAGTTCTGTTTGAAATTTGGTGTGGGATGGGCACATTTAATGCTGAGGAATGCTTCAAATATGTCTTGATTGGTCTGTGTGGGTATTTACATTGGCTGCAGTTTTACTTAAATATCCCTTTCTGTTAACCATTTTATGATAGCCTAACTTGATTGCATGTATTTTAGTGGTAAATACACGTAAGTAACTGTTTGGCTTAAAGAATTAAACTACATTTAATATCAGTTAGCTATATGATATATATATATATATATATATATATATATATATATATATATATATATACATTCTGCTGAAAAATGAGTGTGTCTAGCCATGGTATAAATCAATGTTCCAGCAGGGACAAAATATCAATCTGACTGCATTTCTTTCACTCATTAAAATTACTACAACATCCTTATTAATACACACACATAGACATGCACGTGCACACACACATAGACATGCACGTGCACACACACACACACACACACACACACACAGACACACACACACACACACACACACACACACACACACACACACACACACACACACACACACACCTTGCTTCTGTTCAGGTACCAAAAATAAATAAATAAAAATCAATCCACAAATAAGAATGTCTGTGTGTGCATAAGTCACTTTTGCAAAAGAAAAATAATGGAATAACAAAAACTTTTTTTTTATTGGCACATTACATGAAAGAAATTGATGCATTTTTATGGAACAATTTTAATTTTATCATCTGAACAAAATTTTGGGTGTGTTTAGGGGATGCTATTTTTTTGTTTTCTGAATACACTTAAGGAATTAATTATTCAGTTGTTATACAACTGTTACATTTTGGATGTAAAATACCCCCACAAACAACAGATACAAATCCAACATCAACATTCAAATATTACACAGAGGAACTATTTTACATCAAAACATACATAAAAGTATATTTACCAAGAATAAAACAAATACAAAACAACTTAACAAATAATCCATTTTCTAAGCTCAATAATGCATTCCATGGTGGGAATTACTAGGAAATAATGGACTCCCATGGCTGGTGAGGCTCACTACTTATGGCATCAGGTCTTGCAGCAGTCGTGAGTGATCTGTTATTTTCTTGTATAACCACACTGTCAAGCATCATTGCTTTTTAATGGCCAATAAATGATTCTCAACAGGGTTTTCAAAATTTCATTTCTGTCTATATCACAAGGTTCATGAAAAAATGTTTCTCTGATGAATTCAAGATAGCTAGAGAGTTAGGTTTTGTAGCTCTTAATATATATGCATGCAAACAGGGAGACAGATATGTATTATATAGGGTCTATATCACCATATTGAAAAGTAAAATGTTGAATGTTCACAATAGCAAAAGTGACGAAATGTCGAGGGTCCGTTTTTGAGATCGCTGTACAGTGAAGATTGGGATATCTGCCCTTTTCTCACTGTAGTGCGATCTCGGAGTTGGAATATATATTTAGCGGGGGTGTGGGGGGTGCAGCCCCCCACAATAACGAATTTGACTTTCGGCATTTTCACTGTTGTGAGCACTTGACATTTTGCGTCTTCGATACGGTGATATAGACACTATATATATATATATATATATATATATATATATATATATATATATACATATATATATATATATGAATCCCAGTATGACAAAACTAATGATCTTCTCAATAATAAACCATCTGACCACCACTCAACCTTATGAATCTATTCAGCTAATAACACCAAGATTGACCTAGTATCACACAGCCAGCTACTTTGCATCACAATTTATAAAAACATGAAATTCGATAAGCATCTGTCAACTATTATAAAGAAAGTACATATAAAACTAGGCTCTCTCTACAGATCTATACCATATCTCACTGAATTCACTAGATAATTGATTGCCAGGATGAATTTGCTGTCTCTACTAAGGTTTGCAACAAGAGACACAATGTCTGTACTAGAGAGCTCGCTGTATTGTCTTTAGGGTGGAATAATTACTAGTCTTGAAATGTGGAGGAATGTAATTGTTTTATGACTTTCAGAATCTGCCAAAGATCTGAGATCTATGCATTTTTATAGGTAGATACTAAATACTGCTAGCTTCTAGCAATGGGGGTTTCACCTGGAATGGAGTCAGATGACAAGAAATGATGTTATTCTGCAAGCTATGCCAGTAGTAATATCTGAGATATTAATTTGAGAAGTCTCTTAGTGAGAGAGTATTCTGTATTCTGTCTTGGACCTGACAACAACAGGAACCATTCACCACATATCTGCCTTACTCTAATTAAGTTAACTAGGTTATAGTAACTCTCTTAGATATAGTCAGGAATATAGCAAAGTTTAGTTTAAATATTTTTCTTTATTTATTTGAGACTGCCCTGCAATGTTGTTTTAAATATTTCCTGTGATTTTGAACTCTGAAGACTTTGTGAATATATACGCCCCCAGATTTACTATTCCTCCATGCAGGACTAGCTTAGTCCTGCACAGAGGTGGCCATTTAGGAGCAGGATGGCAGCGCACCATACATAGTAATGAGGTGAGCTGCCTAAGCTCCTAATCTTACACAGATCATGTAAGAGTGCAGGGGGCGTGTCTGAGAGCAGAGCTCTCAGAATATACACCCCCCCCCGCAATGAAGAACAGCAGTGAGGGGTAAGAAATGAGCGAGACCGCTCATAAGTGTCCGGATATCCCCACCAGCAGTCCCCCTCATACACAACAGCAAAAGTATACAGAAATAAAATGAACAAACCCGTGTTTTTTTTTTTTTAAATCCGATTAAAGCTAACAGTAAGTGCGTGGGTGTGCCCATTGCTTAGCAATGGTTAATGCAGCTTAAATGGCTGAAGAGGATAAGAAGGAAGATATATGCAAATGAAGCAGCATAGCAATAGTGTAGTGGGCAGAGCATTCGCCTTATGAGCAAGCATTCCCAGTTCGAGTCCCATTGCAGCACATTCCATTTTCCATAGCAAAGCACATTATGACTAATATTTTTGTTGCATAACCCACTAAATAACATGTATTTGTGAACTGGAGTACTGCAGTAAATGCACATGTAAGGTGTCAGTATCATAATTAATAAAGCACTAGTAAGCAGATTTAAGCACCAATAAGCAGTAGTAAGCTTATTTAAGTACTAGTAAGTGAGCTTAAACCCATTTGCGTGGGGGTAAGCAATGCACACACAGGTTAAGCAATTCTGAAGTTAACTATCTGTAAGCATATGTAACTGGAGGTTAGCATTACTTACCCTCACGCCAACCACGCAAACCCGTTTACAAATGCTCAAAAGTGCCTTAATCACTCTGTATCCAACAGCCCTTGTTCTGCCCATCAACAAAATAAACAGCCATGCAGGTCTTGAACCCAGGACCCTATACACCACAGTTACAGTAGTTAACAACCAAGCCATCACAGAAGTACAGAAGAATGAGGCATCAGCAAACAAGTCTTCACCATAGTAAAACCAAACTGAACCTGTGAAAGGAATTAGTATACAGCCATATGTGCTTTAACCCACTACATAACATAACATAAATATGTGAACTGGAGTAAAGCAGTAAGGTCAGAAGTCAGGTGTAATTGTAATAGAGTATTGAAGTCCCCAATAAAACACAAGGACCCCATACAGTGTATGTATACATGAATCATGGATGCCAAGCATACATATTGGGTGTAATGAATAATAACTCAATGCCAAAAAGGAATTATAATGCAAACTCTAATGTAAGCAATGCTAAGCATTGCACAGGCCAGTTTAGGAGGTGTAAGCAATGTGTAAGCCAGCTAACTCAATGTGCCCAGTGTTATACCTCTTTAAACAATGCCAACCCTAGGTAAGCAGGTTTGCCCATAGTCTAGCCTTTTCAAAATCGGCCAATCATGGACAAGTGCAGGAAATCATCCCTACTTAAACCCAAGAGGTGGGAATACATTTCATAACTGGTTGTAGCTTCCCCTTGCAGGCACTATGGCAGTAAGGGGAGAAGGTGTGCTCTTGTGGGTGCAGCGCTGGTGCATCCAGGAGTCTAGAGTCATGGCAGGACTCCTTGTCAAAGACCATGATCAGAGACTGCTGCAGGGCCAGTACCAGGGCTCCCAATATAAGGCAGAGGCCTGGGACCATCTCACTCTTGACCTCACCAGTGCCACTGGCATACCCCAAACTGTTGAGCAGGTCAGGTGTCACTATGCCGACCTGAAGTGGCGTAAGGGGGACCTCTTGGACCAGTGGATCCAAGAGGCTAGAGCAGCAGGAGATGTTCCAGTTGTGTGTAAGTATCACCCCACTATGTGTGTAATAATTGCCAGCTCAGGTATATCATGGATAAGTATGGCTAAATATTCCTCTTATGTCCCCCACAGCTGCAATGGAGAGGGCCGTGAACCAGGAGGCCCACGTCAGTCACCTGGTGAGGTTGTGATGTGAGGCAGGTCAGTAATACTCATGCATTTACTGTCATAGGAAATAGAACTAAAAGTAGTAGTAAATCAATTGCCTGTATAAAACCTGTATTGTTTGAGGCAAGCAGTGAATGCACTGGAGAATATGGCAGGAAGAGTCTCATATACTATGTATATAAATAAAAGCGTAACAGCCTGACAATAAAGGTCTAACTGCTGGACTGCATGTGTATACTCTGGTATTATAGGGTAATGTAGATTTGTAATCATGTAATAGTATTGTTGTATTAAGCACTGTTACCCACACCATGCACCATAAATTGAATGTGTAGGAATGCCTGTATATGACTGATGTAATCCCCAGAGGCCATTTAGCACAACTGAGAGACACAAAGAGAGAAAACAGGGAAAATGCAGACAACAAAACCTGAATAGCACATGCAACTGAGATGTGAACTGTTTTATTTAGCACACACAGCCATGGTTCGAATCCTGCCACTGGTAGTAGTCTGCATACAGAATCATACCCCACAACTGTACAGATATGTCTAGAATGTCCAGTAAAGTGGCCCATATCTGTTGCCTATCAACCTGTCCCCCTGGGAAATCAGTGGGATGACCACAGATGTATAGGCAGCAAACAGGAGATGCCACTGATTGACACACATCTTTGAGATCAAAGCTGGCACACTAGCAACTCCCCAAAACCTTATGAGACTAAGAAGCCACATATGTCCCATTTACACCCCAACTTGTCAAGCTGTGGCCAGAGTGTGTACAGTAACAGAGTGAGATGTATGAGCACAATAGTAATGTGGAATCTGGTACTGTGTGTAGGATCATTCAGGTAGTGCTAACAAACATTTCTCCAACAGGTCTGCCACATACCAGCACTGTGCCCAGAAATACAAGAATGATACCCTGTACTGGTACTGTTTACATTGTTATTGTATGGCACTGTGACTGACGCAATTGTCTGAATAATGAGGTATTACACATCACTGTCGCCCACACTGTCCTACAAAATATTACTGTCTAGGAGATCTGTATAAGAGTGTTGTAATACAAGGTCAGAATGCAAAAGCACAGGGGATTAATAAGACAGAAAGCAGATAGGAGATATACAGCAATATCTATATAGCAGACATAACTGTGATGGACAGTGTTTAAGTTGTAGCAGACACAGCTATGGTCTGACTCCTGCAAGTGGATGTAAGCTGCATACAGAATCATACTGCACAGCTGTACAGTTGAGGCCAGAATGTCCAGTATATGGGCCCATATCTGCTGCCTGTCCCCCTGTCCCCCTGGTAAGTCTGTGGGATGATCCCAGAAGTTTAGCCAGCAAACAGGGAATACAAGTGATTGTCAAACATCTATGAGAATAAACCTGTCACTGTAGCAACCCCTGAAACTTTTAGGAGAGTAATATTTCAAGTATGTCCTATCTACACTCCCATGTTGTCAAGCTGTGACCAGAGTGTGTACAGTAACAGAGTGAGATGTATGTACATAATACTAATGTGTAATGTGGAAGTTTGTGTGGCAACAGTCAGGTAGTGCTAACAAACATTGCTCCCACAGGTACATCAGATACGAATGCTGTGCTGAGAAATACAGACCATTATAACCTGTACTGGTACTGTTCACTCTGGTATTGTATGGAATTGTGAGTGTTGCAGTTTCTCTGAATAATACAGTATCACTGATCACTGTCACCCACACTGTGCTACATAATATAACTGTGTAGGAAAGCATGTATATGTGTGTGTTAGGTCACTATAGGTGGAAAGGGGCAATATTCTAGATATGTCCCGGCATACCAGCATGTGGTCAACACATGGCCAGAGTCTGTGCAGAAAGAGTTGGATAGGTATGTGCACAACATCAACCTGGGAATCTGGGAGTGTGTAGAAACAGTTAGTTAATGTTAACAAACATTCCCTCCACAGGTATACCAGGTAAGAGGTGTATACTGCAGGTAAAACCAGTTCATGTGTAATGATGACGACAGCCATATCACTGTCCAAACTAAGGCTATAGGGTTGTGTAGTAAGACTTGTAAGGTACAGATAACAGCACTGACTAGGAAAGTAATGTGGACTACAGGAATATACTAGTTGTTAATTGACATCTTCTCTCCCCCCCCACCATATCTCCAATAATAATCGACATACCCACCCCAACTGATATATAATGACACCTATGTTATGATAATGTCCAATTGTTTGATAAATATTTTAATTGTTCAAATGCATGTGCTATATTGTATTATGCCAACATTGGTGTCATGGTGCCATCAAGGTACCTGCATACACTTCTTATTACTACTGTGGTCCCATATATGCATGTGTTCTGTTTGCTATGCATCTGTTCCGTATCTGGTGTCTGGGCTAATGGGAATATCTATGCATGCTGTTATACCTAACCCTGGAATGTGCTGACTATTACTAACCCACATATGATAATGAAAGCTAAACACTATGGCATGCTTGGGAAGGCCAGTCCCAGCGGACCCACTTGTAACACCTCAGCTGGCCGTGACACCAGGCACCAGCATGTCTGGGGCCCAACCCAGGACCTCCGTGTCTGTTGGTCCTGCACCATATTCAGGTGGAATTGCCTCAGGGGATGGGGCTCACCCCCCCTGGGAGTGGGTGCGGACAGACACCTGTCACCCATCGCCAGGTTGGGATCGTGGTGCATAGAGAGATCAACCAGCAGCTTAGTGATCTTCTACGCCAGCTAGAGGGCCTCATGTTGCAACTAGAGCATCAGTCTGGCTCAGCAACTCAGCCCTCAGCACAGCCACTATCAAGGCTGTGAAGGTGCAGTGGTGACTGCCCATGGGTGGGGACCTCAGTCCCACTGTTTCCACTATGGGGCTCATGGGCTTCTGATTTTTACCCCCCACATGTGTCATATACCATGCCTGTATGCGTTTTCTTTGTCTTGTCTGTTAACGTACCCAACCTACCTCCCCAAATATACCTGCTACTCCTCCCCAACATCCCACTCTCACCTGAAAAAAAAAAAAAGGGAAATCTGTTCCAACAAAAAAATCACGCCCCATACATAGCTGTCCATTTCGCACACATGTCCCCTGGACACATGTAATCCAGTCTAATTGGCATCACAACTTATTATTGTTGTCCTCACCCTCTCCCAGGGGTTTGAGTGTCCAACTCTACCTCCAAATTCAGTGTATATGCACAGCTGTTGCTATAGAAGAAATGACCAGCTATGGACCTTCCCTACACTGTTCCTGCACATCCTTGGCTAGTTTCCCAACTGGCTTTCCCCCTTTGTGCCACTTTTTTCATCACTTTCCTAGTAAATCCTTGTTCTTTTCTTTTAAAGAACTTAGCGTGGGGTAAGCAGGAGAAAGCACTTTTAAGCAGCAGTAAGTGGGTTTAAGCCTGTTTGCACAGAGGTAAGCAATGCCTGCACTGGTTAAACAATTTAGAAGCTAACTGAGTTTAAGAAACTGTAACTGGAAGTTAGCAGTGCTTACCTTCACACAAACCCAAGCAAACACACTTACAACCGCTCAAAAATGTCTTAATCACTCTGTATCCAATGGCCATTGTTCTGCCCTGCAACAAAATCAACAGCCTCTGCAAGGCTCAAACCCAGGACCCTGCACACCATAGACAAAGTGATTTATCACAAAGCCATGGCAGATATACATAACCCTGATGTATTCACAAACATATCATCCAGCCCAGTCATTCAACCGTATAGAGAATGTATTCCAACATGTAGATGTATATGTGTGTCTTCTGTGCGGAGTCTGCATATCCTCCCTGTGGTCACGTTGGTTTCCTCCCACATCCCAAAGACATGCTGTAGGTGGATTGGACACTCTAAATTGGCCCTAGGTGTGAGTGCGTGTGTGTGTGCCTTCTGTGGAAGGTTGGGCACTGGGCTGGCAACTCGACATTGTAAAACTCCACTGCCAATCAAGAGTGGACAGGTGATCTGCTGTGGCGACCCCTAACTGGGAAAAAGCCGAAAGAAGAAGAAGAAGATGTATGTGTGTGTGTGTGTGTGTGTGTGTGTGTGTGTGTGTGTGTGTGTGTGTGTGTGTGTGTGTGTAAATATATTAATATCTAAACAAATACAACATATCTATATATGTACACATATATATATATATATATATATATATATATATATATATATATATATATATATAAACATATATACATGCAAATGACTACATCTATAGATATATATGTCTACATCTATATGTCTAAATATATACAGCAAGTTATATATATGTAAGCAGATATATATATATATATATATATATATATATATATATATATATATATATATATATATATATATGTAGGCATATATGGACATAGTTATATTTATGTAAGCAGATATATATGTCTATATAGGTATATACGGACATACATCTGTAGATAACAATAGGAAAATAACTAAAACATATATGCTCACATGCACCATTAATGGGGTTGAGAGGCCCCAAACAATATACGTCTTGTACAAATAGGTATACCCCCCACAGCCAAACATGTCCACCCTGCAATACACTACCAAATGTTGCAAATCCCATAACCAGGACCTGACACGACATGGGCACAAGATGTTAACAGTGCTACATCCCACCTATATGATATCAGGCTGGTATCAGTAACATATCATGCAGTACAGTCTGGCTCCCATAGAAAATGTACAATGTGGAAGCTATCAACATCCCTGGGATACATATACACAGACACATATATGCAGATGCAGATATATATATATATATATATATATATATATATATATATATATATATATATATATATATATATATATATATATATATATATATATATATATATATATATATATATATATGTGACTACACATACACACGCAGAGATATGTACAGTAAGATACATATGTAGAAGTTGCACACAATATGGAACAGCCACTATGCCTACAGTTAACACCTTAACAACTGGACACTGTATGAGCCACCCATACAAATCACAATTGTTGCCTGCAACATATACCCACATAGGATATAACACCACACAGAGGTTTGTAAATGGAAACCTTTATTTGTGTAATATTACAGTTGTATATGCCATGTCATATAGCTGTTCAGATACTGACATCTATATAAACAGAGTAATGCAACTGTGAAACAGTTATACTAATACAGTAGTCTGTAAAGGTTTACAAATGTTGCTGTCCAGGCCAGGCCCTTCAAATAGTATAATAGTAAAGACAGACTGGGCCACAGGATAACAAACAATCAACAGTAAGTAATGCAGGTGTATAGGTCAGCAGCCTCTATCTACACTGTGTACACAATCACTAGGTGGTAAAGACTTCAGTTGAAACAATGGGATGTAACTGTTACTTATCAAGGCATAACTGACACCATCACAATAACACTGACAAACAGAATAGTCTGTATGGCAGGAGGCTGTAGGCGTGCATTAACCCAATTTATGTAATTAATTTAAATATAGGTGAATTGTATGGTAATGTACATCCAGGTACCTTAAGGCAGCTCACCCCAGATACCCCCACATGTTGTAACAGACTAGGTTATTTATGGTGCATCCCCCCTCCCATGCTCAATAATACATTGCCATATACTACTGTTACATACACTAGCCTCTGGAGTGCATAAGGGCACACATGTATTGTGTAGGTGAAGCCAACACATATATGGCCCTAGTCCCACCATGTGTATGGGGTATACAACAGCAGTGGACTGATGGCAGGAATGCCAGCATGATATATTCACAGCCCACTACACAACAACCTCTGACAGCATGTCATATGTGCAATGCTTTGTATGTAGGTGGAGGACAGAGGCTGGAGCACAGGCCCATATGTGAAAAACTGTTGCCATACACTCAGCAAGTCACTGGTGTTACAGGATAGTCTGCAACATACCCTTAGTCAGGGATTTGAGGTTAGAAACATAAATGGATGCAGCCATGTACTGATAGCTCTCAACACACACTGCCAGTGAAATATCTGACACAGGACCTGTGTGGTGGAAAGACAAAACATAGGCACACCTCTGGCCATTAAGAGGATGGGCCCACAGTTGAGAACTATGCAGACAGACTGCATTCCAAGGTAAACTAGTATGTACACACAAACCCTGTAACACCAGTACTATACAAAGCATAACACAACTATACTCACACACTGTCTGTAGTTCTGGAACCTCCTACAGATATTTAGCTGGCCTGAGTGTGCAGGTTCTCCTGTAAGAAGTATTGCTACATGCTGTCTGTAACACTGATGCCCAAACACAGGAAGGATGTCCATCACACAGGAAAGATAAAGGGACCACTCCCACATGATGTAGGGATTTATAGTAGGTGGTTGCTATGACAGTGGTAATTGGAAGTACTACACAGCAAGCTCCAAGCAGTTAGCAAGTGGAGGACACTGATTGGTGCAGAGGCCATCACCTGATCATGTGCATCACTTATTAAAGCCATGTTGCAATCTATTCAAAGCAGCTCAATTAATTTACTGGAAAGAGACTGAGAGAGTGAGAAAGAGAGAAAAAACAAACTTCAAAAACAAAAAGCCTAAGGCAAAGGCATATATTCATCATTCATTGATCAAGACATCATTCCCACAACAGGTATGTGAAGTATATATACATGTAATAGAATGTAGTACCTGGTCCATAATAATGGGATAGCTGATGTGGAATGATTTATATATGCCATCAGGTGTTGTTGTGATGATGTTCAACTGAACAACTGCTATGGACAATAGTGCCTGTCCCTGTGGGTAGTGGGCCATAGCCATCAACTGTGCAGGTCAGCATTGACTGACAAGATGTAAGCCATCATAGTGTGTGTGTTGTGTAATGGGAAATATATTATGTGGCCAGTAGTTGGTGGTCGAAGTAATGCCATTATGATAGACATGTGGGACCCATGGTCCACCACTGGCAGGATATTCAGCTTATCTGTAATGTAGCATGCAGGAATGCCATAGGTGTTTAATAGTGTTACCTGCAATTGGGTCCTACATATAACCCCCTAATGTCAGGCAGTGTCCATATGTGGCACCTGTCTGTGTTGTAGCAAGGCAGAACAGTGCAGCTATGCAGAAAGGTGTTGTGAGATTGTGGAGCTGATGTCTGAATGTACCCCACATATAGGTATGCATATGTGTACATATGTCACATATATAATATATAAAGATATATATATATATATATATATATATATATATATATATATATATATATATATATATATCAGCATGTATGTCCACAAATATACAGATACCCATGTGTAGACATATATATGTGCACATATATACATCACATATATCTACACATGTATATATATATACCTATATGCATATGTCTACATATATACAAACACACACACAAACATATATGTATGTAAAGACATGTCCCCTATATTGCTACCACAGTGATGCATGCTATGTGCAAGGCACCAGCACACATAGCAATACACACAGATAACTACAGCTTTCAGTGTGTGCAACATGGACGGGTATGTCACATGTTAGTCCCTTGTTGGGACCACATTGCCCCCGTCTGTGAAGTATGCAATGAGAATTTGGTGAAGTATGGCAGGTATACTTGTGGAGGTGGTCAGGGTTGGTAGATATAGAGGACAGTCTGCAGGGGTGGTATGTGATACATGTGGTGGATAAACACCCTGGATGGGTGTGTGTGGTTTGTGATGTGGACGCCCCATGGGCCCCAATATGGGCACTATGGGAACAAGCCTCTTACCCACTGTTACTCACAAGAGCAGTCCACATCCTGAAGGTACCTAGCCTGGAGCCTGAGCATGAGGTGCATGTTGGCCCTGTGAATGTGTACTGGGTGCATCAGACTGATGTAGCACATCCCACATGTGTCTGTGGAGCTCGGTGTGGAACAGACCCTAGATCTGACCTCAGGGGACAGGAACATTTCTGTGTGTAGGTTCAACATCCCCTGGGTTGGTTCCACCTGATGGTATTGCTGGACCAGTACATGAGGAGGCCCCAGGTTAGGACACACATGTGATGTGACCAGGTATCATGGGCAGATGGGTTTGGAGAGGTGGTTCTACTGGCCAATAGAACATATAAATGTTATTGAGCCACTGTTATAGAACATATGTTGGTAGCAATAGTCTATACAATCCCAAAACATGTTTAACAGCATGTATAGATATCCCCAATAACACAGAATGTCAGATGTGCAGCAATCCCAAAGCAGCCATACCACTGGCATATATGGAACCGTAGTGGCCCTGACAATGGCATGCAGGTGAAAAGTCTGTAACAGGCCAGCAATGATAGTGTCCACACAGGGGACATGGGCACAATAACATAGCAGAAAGTGTGGTACAATACAATATCTGTCCCACTGGTAGGTAAGCTGTAGCCATACCTAATGAGTTATGTGTACAGTTTGTTGAAGCTGATATGGTGGGGGTTGACATAGATGTGTATTATGATCTGTGGTAACCTTGCTGTATGAGTTCCTCAGACCTTTTTCCATCTTTATGTCTTTCAGCCATGATGTCACATGCACAGTTGGCCACCTATTCAACAGTGGAGAATGATGTGGTTATATCGCACCTGATCCAGCACTACCCAGTGCTGTTTGGCAGGGCTGCCCATGAGCAGCAGGAGCAGACCACCCTGTGGAATGACCTAGTCCACAGGGTCAGTGATGGACTGCACAACCACAGTTATGAGCAGGTCCGGCATCATTGTACTGACCAGCTTTGCAATGCCCATCGGCATGCTGTTGCAGTCCGGGGGGATCACCTTGCCACAGGGAAGGCCATGCCATCCACCCCCCCCCAACACATGTGGAGGAGCTCCTGGCCAGCCTCGTGGCACCTGCCGTCCAGCCAGCTGTCAACCTGTGGACACCTTTGTGGAGGTGGGTAGCACCCACACACCAGCCGAGGAGTGTTCAGGTAAGGACACAGGGCACATCCGTAGACCACTGTTGTGTATACATGCGCATTGGTACAGATAGAACATGCATATCTGACATGTCATAGATATATTGTGTTGCTGCATTGTAGTAATAAATAGATGTCCAGATGTGGTAGTATCATGGGAATGTACCATTGATGTATTGTAATACTGCACCCACCCTGTAGCACTGCCACAGGTGTGGCCACTGACATTGCATCTCTCACAATCTTATGTAGGTCCCTCCAGGATACCACCAAGGCAGCAGCCTGTAGCTGGTGAGTATGTTTTATGTAGATGCTTGCCAACACACTGGGTATGTAATTGTGATGGTATATTCCATGCACACATCTAACACACCTACCCTGAATGCATGCTGTACATGTGCATGTATTGTTGCTGTGAAATGCATGGTGTCACAGGGGTGACCATGACTGGGTATTGGAAGGGTATGTCAGACACCTGCATGATAACTATCATCCTGTCATTGTGGAATGTGTCCACAGGGAGTAACATACTTGGTGGTAGACATGGCCTACATTAGGGACATGTTCAAAACAACACCCATATACAGTGCAACACCAGTGTATATACCTGTAGGACAATGGCAACTGCTGCAGAGATACACTATGGCATAAGGCATTACAGTAGTCCACATTATCAGCTGGGTCTAGGCTGCAACATGTAGTGTTCAGTATATGGGACACTGCAAAGTGGCACACATGTGTAGGGCCTACTTGTCATGCATCTGCATAAAGGCTGAAGGAAGGGGGGTTCAGCATGACACAGCAGTGCACTGCAGAAGGGATCCTAAGGATTCTAGGAATGGGTCTATCTGCACATAGCCAGGTTCAGGACCTGTGGCAGCCATATTGTTACCCACACAGCAATAGTGACAGCAGTGTGTGAACACCATGGGATGTGCACATGAGTATTCCTTGCAATTGTGCAGAATAGGGGGACATGTGCAGGGCAGACTGAGCATACACTGGCAAATGCAGTTGGCCCACTCTGGTATACCCCTGCCAGGAATAGTGACTGCTGTAGTACACACAAGAGGTGTGATAAACTGTCATGATAAGGGTGTGCACACATATGCCCACACGTTGTGTATGCATTGCGGTCAGCAGCTGCACCCCTAACACAATCTGTAGACACTGCATGTGAAAGTACAGGACATATGTCACATATTGGGCTTGTGTACTGCTAAGATATGCAGTGTTGTGGTCCCATGGCAGATCAAGGATGTGTGTGTCAAATCAATAAAGGTGTGTACACCTCCCATAGCCATGGTATGCTCTGATGTTTGTCAGTGTAAAAGTATTGGATTGGTCATACATGGTCTGTTGATGTTGACAGCTGTAAATCAGGCATTCACCAGTGACAAATGTCCACATATCATCCCAGGTATGTGTTGCTGAAAACATAGGGACTGTGAGCAGTAAATCTGACATAACTGACACAGTACTACACATTCCACAATGGGTTGTACACCTGTGAGTTGTGGTGCACACTACACGGCAGGGTGCAGAACAGGTGCACAGCAATACTGTGTACATGGCTGCAGGGGTATCCAGGGGAAGGGGCATTACCTAGTGACACAGCGCATGCATCACACACATGTATACTGTTGCTAACATGGATTGACTCTAGCTGAACTGCATGATGTTCGGTACCTTATGTTCTGCATGTTGACAGATGGGTAATGAGAGGACTGTGTGTACTATCATTGTGCAACCTCACCTGTATGTGTGTGTGTGTGTGTGTGTGTGTATGTGTGTGTGTGTGTGTGTGGTATGCATCCTGGTGGTTAGTTAGTTTGTCTGCAGGGTTGCCCTGGGGAAGTGGAGGGAGGTAGATGCATGTAGGATGTGTGTGTGTGTGTTTGTGTGGGTGGCCATGTATGCACATGGGAGATTGTGGGGTGTTCATACAGCTGTACCTCCCTTTGGGACTGTGCAGTACATGGACATGGACTGCCACATTACACACCAGGAATACCTGTCATGTGTGTAATCACAGGACAGCTGATAGTATAATATGGTCAGTAGCATGGAACAACATCCAGAGAGAAGGTAGACACTAGGTACACCCATAATATCGTATTCAGCAGGGAGGTCACCTACAACCCACATATGCAGCACCACAGATACATTGGGGAAGTACTAGTTAACATCAGGGAGTGTCTCCATATATTACAGTTGTCACATGATAGGCTGCATGAGCAGTATATCTGGCATGTACTGAGCATGTCATGCACATGCCACACCAGTGCATGATATTATTATAGAACATAGTATCCCACACATATAGGGGCCATGCTCATGATCTACAAACGTACACAGGGTGCATACCAAATGACAGCAGTGAGGCCATGTAAAACTAAAACACACAGGTCAGGCAGGTAATGTAGTAACAGGTCTTGTGGCGCGTCCACTTGTGTAGGCATTTAGAGGACTGATATGTCAAGGAGTGGTATCAATGTGTGTATGTTAACAAGTGTGATGCAGGATAGTGTACCACATGGACATATACGTGGGACTGTCTGTACAGCCATGGGCAGGTAGGTATTACGTGTGTGTGTGTGTGTGTGTGTGTGTGTGTGTGTGTGTGTGTGTGTGTGTGTGTGTGTCTGTGTATGTACTGTTAGGCAATGCTGTACAGGTTTTAAAGTGTGTTTATTGTTTTCCCCCACAGGTGGCGAAGTGGGTCAGAGTCCCTCCTGCATGCAATCTGATGTTGGTGTCCATATAGACACCAAAGATGATAGTGCTGTTGAGGCACAGGTGAGGTTGTCAGGGGCCAACACTGTGCCAACATTTGACATCCCCCTTTTACCCACCCCAACCCCCACACAGTTTCAGTGCCTACACATACCCCATCACCAGTGGCCATACTGGAGGAATAGCTGGCATTTGGTGTCAGTGCACAGGCAAGTGTGGTAACCATGCCTACTGTGTCCAGTCACAGCAGGCATAGCCAGATGTCTGGCAGGGCACCACATAGATGGATATCCCAGGGTGCTCATTGTAGGGCCACTGGGCATCATTCTCCTGGCATAGGTGACATAGCTGGTACCAGCAGGTGCATGTTTCAGGCTGTCATGGTGACGCAGACATGTATGGAATGTTACACCAGACAGGGCCTGAGGCTGCAGAGGGCTGCTCTTGCATCTGTAAGTGACAACCTCTGTGAACTGTCGGATGCCATCCTTGCTTATACCGAGCTCAGGGATAGATGGCATGGTGAGAGATGATGTCCCTCATCGGCCAAGGTGTGTCCATGCTTCAATGTCTGCTGGGGTTGCGGCGACACCCGCTTGGATGTGGGTCAGCAACACCAACAGCTGACAGTCAACGTGGACGTGCTAGGACACCAAAGGGCTCCTATAGTGGCAGTAGCAGCTCCAGCAGTTTGGGGGGTGTGCTGTCCACACCACAGCAGGCCACGTGCATGTGGTCCTGGCCAGTCCCAAGAGGGACCTGGTACAAGTGGACAATTGTCATCAGCAGGTGAGAGTAGCACATTGAGGCCTGTACCTGGACATGCCCGTGGAACCCCTGGAAGGCACAGTCCATGTGTCTGTGGCCAGAGGCAGTGAACTTCACACCCTGCCAGGTATGGTCTGCAGCTGTCCATAAACACCTGTGTAGGGCAGCCACATGGCAGAACTATGTGCATACATACCCACACACCATGCATACACACCTAGGGCAACCCCATACCTTCACACACCACATCATCTCGCCCAGCTCTCCAAAGTACACCCCTCACCCACACAAATGGTGTCAAATGTAAGGCCCACACTCGGCCTCTGACAAATCAACATTACACCCTGTGCATATGATGATACCTGTGCCACATACCTGTCATCCATACCATCAATGCAGGGACAGGCTGATATGATTTTGATGCACATGGTGACTGTACTGCAGTGTACCACAGTGCTGCAGTGTAATGCATATATGGTAGGTAGTGTAGCAGTCTAGCAATGATGCCTTATAGCTGTTAGTAACACTGGTTGGATATTGTCTCTATAATGTTATCCATTTGTGTTGTAGGTGTACATGTGTCAGCACTAGGATGCCCTGTGCATATGATGATACCTGTGCCACATCCCTGTCATCCATACCATCAATGCAGGGACAGGCTGATATGGTTCTGATGCATGCTGTAACTGTACTACAGTGTACCACAGTACTGCAGTGTAACATGTTGTGGGGAGAAGAGTGTAATGCATATACGGCATATAGTGTAGCCATCCAGCAATGATGCATTATAGCTGTTAGTAACACTGGTTGATTGCAGTCTCTGTAATGTTATCCATCTGTATTGTAGGTGTACATTTGTCAGCATGAGGATGGTCTGCTGTCATATTCCACAATGGGGTATGTCACTGTGGTGACACCATGGCTGTGACATATCTGGGGAACAGTTGGACACATGTCACAGGTTACTAAACCGGTTATTGCCTGTGCCACATGGACGGGTGGCTCACTGAGGTGTGTATACCCTGAAACCTGATGTAAACCCATCCGCATACACGCACACTGTTACTTGGCAACACTAGGACTAGACCCCTACCTGGCTATGTAGTGATACTGAAGTGTGTGGCTTACACTGCACACGACACACATCATTTAGGGTGAGATATGTCCCATGTTACATGTTACATGTAGAACATCCCCAGCCATGTACAGTATGCTAATGGGGGATGTGATGGGTGTATTTGGACAATATGTAGTGTGACATACCATCATATACACATTTACAGACACATAACAGCCAGAGACACATCCAAGATACTAGGGCCTATCACTTCTAACTAACCTGACCGTGTGTCCAATGTGTTACAAGTAGGCTGCACATATCACATGCATAACTGGCTTGGATTGTGGTCACAGTTACCTGTATGGTTGATGGTGACAGTGGTAACCATAACATGGTACATAGGACATATACTGGGTGTACCTTGGTGTAATGACACTGTACACAGCACCCATACCCCCCAGTGGATATTGTACTCCCTGAAACCCATTATGACACTCTGCCATACCCACCATCACACAATGGCCGCAACTGCAATACAACTCATAGTATACCCCAACAGTAGTACTACAGGGATATGCATCTCATGCACATGCCACACGCATAGTAGGGTGTTGCATTGTCATGCCTCAGCTATGGGCAGCAACAACACTATCTGCACTACTGTGTGGCAATGGGTATTGTAATAGGAGTATGTGGCCTTGGAATGCTGTTCCTTACAGATATATGGACATGCACACCTACACACACATGCCAGAACACAATGGGTATCCCATGCCTATCACCCCCATTTGTAAAACACTGTTGTGCTGGTACTGCAAGGCTCATGTAGCCGGTATGGGGGTAGCTTAACAGGGTACATGTAATATCCCATACAGCAGAAGCTACAACTGACTATGACAATGGGTGTTGCTTTGGTTGTGGAGGCCCCCATGGAATTCCCAAGTACAGGTGTGCTAACACACAGACACTGCTATACTCAGTCATGCACATGCACACATGTGTCAGTACTGTGGTGCATCCCTGCAGGTGGTCATAGCTGTGTACCTAGCTATTGTCCAAGGGGAGATGGGTTGTGTAGGGGTTGTGTGTACAGTGTTATCCTGCCACCTACCAGGTGGCAGTGGGCATCTATCAACAGACATTACTGTCATGACCCTCAGGGTGTGAATGACATGCATCA
The DNA here is from genome assembly GCF_019279795.1 of Protopterus annectens. Lineage (NCBI taxonomy): Eukaryota > Metazoa > Chordata > Ceratodontiformes > Protopteridae > Protopterus > Protopterus annectens. Next base: position 273,668,157 of record NC_056733.1, on the reverse strand, counting down.
GCCAATCCTCCAGGTGCCTCCTGCACATGGCCACTGAGGTGATCAAGTTGACATGTATGCAACATGAATTACAACATATAGTTATTGCCTGTGATGGTGACCTGTACCCACACATGTTCGGTTGACTGTGGTAGTGTAGTGGTGGTACCCGTGGCATGTGGTGCATACAGGGTGACATCTCCTATATGTGCCACTTCTTACACAGCTGGGCAGACATGTCACTGTCAATCAAGCTTAGTTTGGCTATACATATCCCAGCTGGATTTCTGCCATCTGCACATCTGTACAGGGACTGACAGTCATCAGCTGGGAAAGTAGCTATGCAGTAGCATGAATGTGTTGACAGATAGACACCTGACAACAATATATATGCCATAACTACATATCGGATGCCCTCACTAGCATGTGCTGTACAGACAGTAGTCTACAGTTACATTCCACATGATGGATCATTACCCAGTAAGGGGTATATACTGTGACACAGCTCACACACCAAGGATGCAACAGGGAGGCCTCGGTGTCCAGCCATGCCCGCAGGTGTGCCTGTTGTCAGTACTACATTAAGCAACAAAATGAACAACCCTTGCAGGTCTTGAACCCAGGACCCTGCACACTAAAGTCACAACACTTAACCACTATGCCATGACCACTGTGAAGACAGCTGTTGTTGTACCAATATAGCTGTCAATACACATATTGAGTAGTATTAAACAATTGCCTTTTAGTTCCTATGTTGTGTAGTCCTTGTTATTAATATACATATTGCATCACATATGTTGTTTTATCATAATGTGCACATAGCAGATACATACAGTGAGATACATTTGGGAGGGTATACACAACTGTGAGGTTTACTCATTCCAGGAATATGGTTGTATACATATAATAGGTCTATATATGTCTCCATGTACATACACATGTATGTATACACATCTGTATACACATCTACACATGCTACATATATATGGCCATGTGTACATCTCTTCATATGTACACACACACACTATATATATATATATATATATATATATGTCTACATAGCTATATATGTATGCAAATCCTATGTGTACATATATGCCTAGTTATGTTGGTATATATGTAGATATCTATAACTATATGTGCATACATATCTATTCTGATATACCTACTACTGTCAATATATATGTAGATATCCACACGTATATGTGCATATGTATCTCTATCTGTATATTTGTAGACCTATATTGCTCTGTATATCTATATATCTGGGTCTTTATATATATATATATATATATATATATATATATATATATATATATATATATATATATACACATATACACATCCATCTATATATGTCGATATGTATATGTGTATATATCTATATAGATATCTGGATAATTATATATACATATATTTTCACCATATGTCCTGAACATAGAGTGTAGCCCTACCTCAGCCCCTATAGTCCCAACTCCATAGTGCATGGGGATGTCAGGTGTGTATAGCAGGTATATTTGTAGACTATTGTTACTGTAATAGGAATTGTCTTCACAGACATGGTGTGTGTGGGAGGTCACATCTGCTTTTAAAATGTGCGCCACTGGCTACTGACAGGCATCCTAAAGACATCGTAGTACAGAACCACTGCTAGCATGTAATGCTCCTGTGGACTACAGCAGAGATATTGGCTAATATATGTGGACATTCTGACACACTCTGGACAGTCCAGAGGTGTACACATAACCCCTCAGTGCAAGAGATGCAGACCAAGCCTGACAATGTGGATGTTAACAGCCACGTAGATGGGTATCACACTTAACGACTGGAATACATTTGCCCCCATAGGTTATGCATTCACACACCCCTGTCTGTTCTGACACATAATAACCACTGGTACAGATGTGCCATGGCCACATACTACCCACTAGATATTGACATACATCTGTACAGCATCCCACTGCTCTGTATGACATTCATGACTGTTAAGGGAGTAGCAGCAGCAGTACATATGGCAAGTATCTGGACAAGACATCTCACTGGGTATGTACACTAAGCTGCTAGGCATGTAACAAAGCACTGTGCAGGCTACAGGCAGACTGTCTCAACACTGGCCTACATTTCCTATTAAGGAATACACATGTGCCTGCATATATAGCAGTCTCTACAGACATGTCACAGCACAGAGTACAATACATCAGTGTGAAAGTGCATAACCACTGCCAATGTGAACACAGTCACAGCCACATATGGTAAGCTAGCGTTATATTACAGTATATGGACTATTTGTTCAACACCATCCTCATATGTACCACGCACACACTAACCCTACATATACTGGGCCGCTACACAGTGTGGTCTGATGCCTGTCTGTGGTATGGGACATGTGAGTCTATGGCCCTACAAACAACTAAGCTGATAGGGTAACATACAGTGGAGCAACATGTAACATCAGATAGATCGAGACCAAGAACAATGACATCTACCACAATCTGTACACAGGCCAATGTACATGTTATCAATACACACACTGTCAACATTAAACTTACATACGCAGACCTCAGTACTGTACACACAACCACAGAATGTCCAGGTGATGTCATCAGATATAACCCGTACTATATATAACATATCTCACTGGCTTGTTATCAGTTATGATGTCACTAATTATGGTGTACAGCACATATGCAACTCTTATTGCATGACATATGTACAAAGGTTGACAGAGTTGTGGCTGGAGGTACATACACAGGGCCAATATTGACATGTTGCTGTGATAACCTCATACATTTACTGTTGTAATAAGGTTTGTTGCAACATATGTCCTATGAGGGATATGAAGTCAGTAACTCTCATGCCTGTCACCATCTACAGACTGAAATCCTCATACTACCTTCTGCAGTCCACAGATAGGTGCTCTGTGGGTAACACATGAAACAAAAGGCATCACACACTGCCTAGTCTGCAGATGACCCTACAGATGGGGTTCCCTCATAAACATAGCACTGACATGGCAGTTATTAAAACATGTAGGACAGCCATATCCACACATACACCCTGTTAAACCAACATTACTCCAAATGCAGTATAGCAGCACTTACAGTCTGTAGTCAGGTCAGGCACACCCCCTCCTGTGTGTTGCCCTGTTTTCACAGTGTATGCTGTTATAGGTAAATTCCCAATCCATCTGAGACGCTGTTTGCCAAACAACAGAATGAGTTTCTGCTCACAGTGAATGAAAAGGCCAAACACCAACATGATGTTCCTAGATATTGGAGTGTGTTTCCATGCAATTGGCAATGGGAACATTACCACAGCTGTTCCACATGCAATCAGCTAGAGGAGGGCTGCAATTCATGCAGTGGCCATCAGCTGATCATGAGCATTAATTAAAATACACATGCTGTTGCCTAAGCAAAGCAGGTGTAGGTCTCCACATCCACCAGAGAGGGAGTGAGAGAGGCAGACAGAGGCAAAGTAAAGTCAGGGAGGGGAGGGAGAGTAAAACATAAGCATGTTTGTATCACACACCTACCAGCACAGGGCATCAAACCCTGATGACTATGTCATGCTATCACATTTCTATGCAGTTATCGGATGCACCACATAGGTTACATGTTGAGGAGCCCTCAAAACGTATATGTGATGATGAGTGGCATCTGAAACAAGGATATGGTAGCTGTACTGTAGGTGTAGTACACGTGCCTGTCCACATGAAAAGGTGCCAGTTTCAACACAGTCACACACTCACAGGGACGCATACACACACTGACACTCATGGCTGGGCCAGGAATACAACTCATCACCAGTGAGATTGCCACAACACATTAATGTGCAGGTATCACATGTACCACAGGATCATACAGAGGTTATATGGGCAAAGAGTATGTGGAGGTGTGTGATATTGGACAGCATGCTTCAGTATGCCAATGAGGGTTGTAGTGAGTGTGAATGTGATCATACGCATCATATAACACACACACACACACACAGGATGCCATAACTGACATGCATGGGTGCATTGGTTCACGGGGTGTAGTGGTCGATTGTGCCAGACAGCCATACAAGGCTAGGTAATGGGTATACCTTGGCATCAGTCCACATGACAATGGTCTGCATTGTGGCTCAGGGGTGTAGTTTCTGGATTTTCCCACACAGGTCGGTATTGTATTCACCATCCAGTTACCTGGTTGACTCTTGTGTGTGGCCAATGCTGTGCATTGCTTGCCATGTATGTGTTCCTTAGTCCATGACATGGATGGTGTCTGATGTGCACACCTCCCACATGCATGTACAGTGACATCTGGAACTATACCTGGGGTGTCTGGCCCATGTTGTGTACACAGATTATCATCAGATGTGCCAGTCCTGGCCTCATGTGGTGGGATCTGGTAATGGACAGCATGTTTACCCTGAACCTACATTGATAACGTGATACCGGCATTCCCTTGTGTCAGTGGCATCTGTCCATACAGGGCATGTTTTCAGGCATGGTATGTCCTTTGTGGGTCACATTTGATGTCACCACAGGTTTTGCAGGTGTCCAGTGGGGAACATGGGGAAGGTGCACTCTCAGCATGTACGTACCTATTGGACTGATAGACAGGGTGCTATGCCCTCTGTAGCCCACTGCAAACACACCATGGTTACTATCAGTGGGGACTATGCAGGGTGCTACCAACATAACGGCTGTTGCCTAGGCAAGTGTGTGTGTGTGTGTGTGTGTGTGTGTGTGTGTGTGTGTGTGTGTGTTTGTGTGTGTGTTTGTATGTGTGTGTGCGTGTGTGTGTGTGTGTGTATGAGACATGGGTTGAGAGTGTTCTCAGGGTAATATTAGGGTTGCTAACTTTGTTTGCCTGGTCATGATGTCACATGTAGGGGTATGGAATTTCACCCCAGCCTCTCAGCTTTTTCACATCTGTTATCCCTGTATGGTGTGCATTGTGATATATACTAGGGCCACCATATAAGAAATCTGCAAAACCCGCTCCACATTGAGCCCAGTTGTTACTCACAACCACCTCCGCACAGGTACGAGTTACAAACATACACACACACACACACACCCACACACACACACACACACACACACACACACACACACACACACACAAACACACACACACACACACACACACACACACACACACACACACACACACACACACACACACACACACACACACACACACACATACGCATACACCTGTCATGTCTGGGATTAGAAATCCTCCCTAACTAGTTTATTACACTACAGCACTATGTAGTTTTAGGTTGTGCCACGGAGATTACTGGACTACTCTTTCCCCAAAGGTATATTTCACACTGAATGACATCAGCAGGATTGCCAAAGTAGGGCATTTAAATTGTAGTGAGTGTGGCTAGACTAAAATGCATTGCTCCCTACACAGACATTGAAACACATACAAAACATTGACAATCGACATGTGTGGGCATAGAACCCCTACCAGAGTTCTATATCGTACTACAGATGTGCCATGGCCACATACTACCCACTAGATATTGGCATACATCTGTACAGCATCCCACTGCTCTGTATGACATCCATAACTGTAAAGGAAGGACAGGCAGCAGTACATCTGGCAAGTATCTGGACATGACATCTCACTGGGTATGTACACTAAGCTGCTAGGCATGTAACAAACACACTCTGCAGGCTACAGGCAGACTGGCTCAACACTGGCCTACATTTCCTATTGGGGAATGCACATGTACCTGCGTATATAGCTGGCTCTAAAGACATGTCATAGCACAGAGTACAATACATCAGTGTGAAACTGCATAACCACAGCCAATGTGAACACAGCCACAGCCACGTATGGTACACTAGTGTTATATTACAGTATATGGACTATTTGTTCAACACCATCCTCATATGTGCCACTCACACACTAACGCTACATATACTGGGCTGCAACACAGTGTGGTCTGATGCCTGTGTGTAGTATGGGACATGTGAGTATATGACCTTACAAACATGTAAGCCGATAGGGTAACATACAGTGGAGCAGCATGTAACATCAAATAGAATGGGAACAAGAAGAATGGCATCTACTACTGTCTGTACACAGGCCAATGTAGATATTATCAATACACACACACTGTCAACATTCACCTTATGTACACAGACCTCAGTACTGTACACACACCAACAGAATGTCCAGGTGATGTAATCAGATATAACCCCTACTATACATAACATGTGTAGCAGTCTGATATCTCACTGGCTTGTTATCAGTTATGATGTCACTAATTATGGTGTACAGCACATATGCACCTCTTACTGCATGACATATGTACAACGTTTGACAGAGTTGTGGCTGGAGGCACATACACAGGGCCAATATTGACATGTTGCTGTGATCACCTCATACATTTACTGTTGTAATAAGGTTTGTTGCAACATATGTCCTATGAGGGATATGAAGTCAGTAACTCTCATGGCTGTCAGCATCTACAGACTGCATTCCTCACACTACCTTCTGCAGTCCACAGCTAGGTGCTCTGTGAGTAACACATGAAACAAAAGGCACCACACACTGCCCAGTCTGCAGATGACCCTACAGATGGGGTTCCCTCATTAACATACCACTGACATGGCAGTTATTAAAACATGTAGGACGGCCATATCCACCACATCCTGTTAAACCAACATTATTCCAAATGCAGTATATCAGCATTTACAGTCTGTAGTCAGGTCAGGCACATCCCCCTCTTGTGTGTTGCCCTCTTTCCACAGTGTATGTTGTTATAGGTAAATCCCCAATCCATCTGAGATGCTGTTTGCTAACAACAGAACAAATTCCTGCTCACAGTGAATGAAAAGGCCCAACACCAACATGATGTTCCTAGATATTGGAGTGTGTTTCCATTCAATTGGCAATGGGAATGTTACCACACCTGTTCCACATGCGATCAGCTAGAGGAGGGCTGAAATTCATGCCGTGGCCATCAGCTGATCATGAGCATCTATTAAAATACACATGCTGCTGCTTAAGCAAAGCAGGTGTAGGTCTCCACATCTACCAGAGAGGAAGTGAGAGAGGCTGACAAAGGCAAAGTAAAGTCAGAGAGAGGTGGGAGAGTAAAATGTAAGCATGTTTGTGTCACATTCCTACCAGCACAGGGTATCAAACCCCTGATGACTATGTCATACTATCACATTTCTATGCAATTATCAGATGAGCCACATAGGTTACATGTTGAGGAGCCCTCAAAACATATATGTTATGGTGAGTGACATATGCAACAGGTATATGGTAGCTATATGGTAGGTGTAGTACACATGCCTGTCCCCATGAACAGGTACCAAAATCAACACAGCCACACTCTCACAGGGATGCACACACATTGACACACATGGCAGGGCCAGGAATACAACTCATCACTAGTGAGATTGCGACAACACATTAATGTGCAGGTATCACATGCAGCACAGGGCTTATACAGAGGTTATATGGGCAAAGGGTATGTGGAGATGTGTGACATTGGACAGCATGCTTCTGTCTGCCAATAGGGGTTGTAGTGAGTGTGAATGTGATCATATGTGTCATACAACACACACACACACACACACACACACACACACACACACACACACACACACACACACACACACACACACACACACACAGGTTGCCACTACTGACATGCATGGATGTATTGCTTCACGGGGTGTAGTGGTCGATTGTGCCAGACAGCCATACAAGGCTAGGTAATGGGTATACCTTGGCATCAGTCCACATGACAATGGTCTGCATTGTGGCTCAGGGGTGTAGTTTCTGGATTTGCCCACACAGGTCGGTATTGTATTCACCATCCAGTTACCTGGTTGACTCTTGTGTGTGGCCAATGCTGTGCATTGCTTGCCATGTATGTGTTCCTTCGTCCATGACATGGATGGTGTCTGATGTGCACACCTCCCACATGCATGTACGGTGACATCTGGAACTATACCTGGGGTGTCTGGCCCATGTTGTGTACACAGATTATCATCAGATGTGCCAGTCCTGGCCTCATATTGTGAGAACTGGTAATGGACAGCAGGTTTACCCTGAACCTACATTGATAGCATGATAGCAGCATTCCCTGGTGTCAGTGGCATCTGTCCATACAGGGCATGTTTTCAGGCATAGTATGTCCTTTGTGAGCCACATTTGATGGCACCACAGGTGTTGCAGGTGTCCACTGGGGAACATGGGGAAGGTGCACTGTCAGCATGTACGTGCCTATTGGACAGATGGACAGGGTGCCATGCCCTCTGTAGTCCACTGCAATCACACCATGGTTGCTATCAGTGTGTAATATGCAGGGTACCACCAACATAGCGGCTGTTGCCTAGGCAAATGTGTGTGTGTGTGTGTGTGTGTGTGTGTGTATGTGTATGTGTGTGTGTGTATGAGACATGGGTTGAGAGTGTTCTCTGGGTAATACTAGGGTTGATAATTTTGTTCGCCTGGCCTTAATGTCACATGTAGGGGTATGGATTTGCAACCCAGCCTCTCGGGTATTTCACACCTATTATCCCTGTATGGTGGACATTGTGATATATACTAGGTCCACCATATAAGATATCTGCAAAACCCGCTCCCCATTGAGCCCAGTTATTACACACTCATACCCACCTCCACACAGGATATGGGTTAACAACACAGATACACACAAACACACACACACACACACACACACACACACACACACACACACACACACACACACACACACACACACACAAACACATCTGTCATGTCTGGGATTAGAACTCCTACCTAACTTGTTTATTACACTACAACACTATGCAGTTTTAGATTGTGCCACGGAGATTACAGGAGTACTCTTTCCCCAAAAGTATATTTCACACTGAATGATATCAGCAGGATTGCCAAAGTAGGGCATTTGAATTGTAGTGCGTGTGGCTAGGCATTGCTCCCTACACAGACATTGAAAAACACACAAAACATCCACAACCAACATGTGTGGGAATACAACCCCTGTATTTTCACAGTGTATGACAGCAGCAGCCTTGACAAAGTAGGGCACTTTCATTGTAGTGAGTGTGACGAGCCTAAAAAGCATTGCTGTCTACACACACACACACACACACACACACACACACACACACACACACACACACACACAGTTGCCATGTCTGGAATTAGAATTCCTATATAACTAGTTTATCACACTACAACAGTACGCAGTTATAGGACATACCACAGAGATTACTGGGCTACAGCTTTCTGAAAGGTGTATTTCACAGTGTATGACATCAGCGACATTAACAAATTAGGGCATTTGAATTGTAATGAGTGTGACTAGCCTAAAAAGCATTGCTCTCTACACAGATGTTGATACACACACAGTTGCCATGTCTGGGATTAAAACTCCTACCTAACTAGTTTATTACACTACAGCAGTATGCAGTTATAGGACATGCCATGGAGTTGACTGGGCTGCAGTGTTCCGAAAGGTGTATTTCACAATGTATGACATCAGCAGCCTTGAAAAAGTAGTGCATTTGAATTGTAGGGAGTATTGCTGGGCTAAAATGCATTGCTCCCTGCACAGACACTGAAACACACACAAAACATCCACAGCCAACATGTGAGGGGATAGAACTCCTACCAAAGTTCTATATCACACTACAGCATGATGTTGTTATAGGATGCACCACAGGGATTACTGCAGTACTTTTTCCCCAAAGGTGTGTTTCACAATGGATGACATCAGCAGGTTTGCCAAAGTAGAGTATTTGAATTGTAGTGAGTGTAGCTAGGCTAAAATGCATTTCTCCCTACACAGACATCGAAACACACACAAAACATCCACAACCAACATGTGTGGGAATAGAACCCCTATCAGAACTCTATATCACACTACAGCATAACACTGTTATAGGACACACCACATGGAATATTGGAGTACTCCTTTCCCAAAGGTGTATTTCACAATGAATGACATCAGCAGGATTGCCAAAGTAGGGCATTTGAAGTGTAGTGAGTGTGGCTAGGCTAAAATGCATTGCTCCCTACACAGACACTGAAACACACCCAAAACATCCACAACCAACATGTGTGGGAATAGAACCCCTACCAGAGTTCTATATCACCCTACATCATGACGCTGTTACAGCACACACCACAGGTATTATTGGAGTACTCCATCCCCAAAAGGTGTATTTCACAATTAATGACATCAGCAGGATTGCTAAAGTAGGGCATTTGAAGTGTAGTGCGTGTGGCTAGGCTAAATTGCATTGTGCTCTACAAAGACATTGAAACACACACAAGACATCCACAACCGACATGCATTGGAAGAGAACCCCTACCAAAGTTCTATATCGCACTACAGTATAATGCTGTTACAGGATGCACCACAGGGATTACTAGAGTATGCCTTCTCCAAAGGTGTATTTTACAATGAATGATATCAGCAGGATTGCCAAAGTAGGGTATTTGTAGTGTAGTGAGTGTGGCTAGGCTAAAATGCATTGCTCCCTACACAGACAGACACACACACAGTTGCCATGTTTAGGATTAGAACTCCTACTTAACTAGTTTGTCACACTACAGCAGTACGCAGTTATAGGATGTGCCACAGAGATTACTAGGCTACACCTTACCAAAAGGTATATTTCACAGTGTATGACATCATCAGCCTTGACAAAGTAGGGTAATTTCATTGTAGTGAGTGTGACTAGCCTAAAAAGCATTGCTCTCTACATAGACGGTGACACACACTTGTCATGTTTGGGATTAGAACTCCTATCTAACCAGTTTATCACACTACAGCAGTATGCAGTTATAGGATGTGCCACAGAGATTACTGGGCTGCAGTTTTCCGAAAGGTGTATTTCACAGTGTATGACATCAGCAGCCTTGACAAAGTAGGGCAATTGAATTGTATTGAGTGTGACTAGCCTAAAAAGCATTGTTCTCTACACAGTGACATACACACACAGTTGCCATGTCTGGGATAAGCACTCATACCTAATTAGTTTATTACACTATAGCTGTACGCAGTTATAGGACATGCCATGGAGATTACTGGGCTAAAGATTTCAGAAAGGTGTATTTCACAGTGTATGACATCAGCAGCCTTGACAAAGTAGGGCATTTGAATAGTAATGAGTGTGACTAGCCTAAAAAGCATTTCTCTCTATACAGACAGAGACACACACAGTTGCCATGTGTGGGATTAGAACTCCTACCCAACTAGTTTATCACACTACAGCAGTACGCAGTTATAGAATGTGCCTCGGAGATTACTGGCCTACACCTTTCACAAGGATGTATTTCAAAGTGGATGACCTCAGCAGGCTTGTCATAGTACGGCTATGGGGAGGGCAGTGTGTGTGCATGGGCCACAACCCATTCATCTAGAGGTTGACACACCACATGTGGTCACATGCAGGGTGATATTCCACAGGTACATTTATACAGCTGCTAGATGACTACTTCCTTGTACAGTCATGTTGCACAGCTAGCACTTGCACCACATAGTCCATAATGCTGACAGAGACCAGTGGCTAAGGTCTACAGTGAGTGACATCTGAACCTAATATGGTTGCAGCCATTTGGCTGTGTGTTGGGTGGGACAGGCCTCATAATGAATGGGCCCTTGTGACAGTCACTCTCTTCCACACATCTGTGTATATCTACTTTTGGCTTATTATAGTATGTTGTCCTTGTGTGTATGCTTGTATTCCTATCCAGTGTGTGTGTGTGTGTGTGTGAGCAAAGCATGAGTGCTGCATACTGAGGAGCATCTGCACTAACATCTGCAACTGCCAGATATGTCTGGTCCACTGTTGTTTGCAGACATGGCCTTCATTTGTTTAAGTGTGTGAGCATGCCCATTATGCCCTTCTGTATTGAATGTGTGGATCGATTCCAGGTAGTTTGTACTGCAGTGCCGACCATTGTGTTGTACACCTACAGGTAGCATACTGTTTCTGCAGGGTATCCATCGATCATTTGGCAATATAGGGGCAAACTGTGCAGGGGATAGTGTATACTGTAGGTGATTGTGTCTGTGCTGCTTCATCTGCATGGTACTGCTGTTAGCAAAGATATTCAGGCATGTGTACAGTTATACAAAGTGATGTTTTTTGTCCTCATGTACTGTCAGGTGGACATCCTTGTCCACAGTGATGACTTGGGGGACAAGGGTGACTGCAGCTGTGTCCGGTATTGTGGGCAGACACCTACGTATTCATGGTAAGTTATGCCATTCTGGAGGGGGAGCAGCAGACATTTGGTGCTGGGTTTGTGTATCCAGTTCAACACCTTAGTACAGTGCTGGCAGAGGATCCCATGCTTATCCCCCCATCAACATGGCAGTATGGCCTTATCTTGCTGTGACAATACCTCACAGCTGTACAGATTTGCACAGGTTAGCCAGAGGCAGGGGCCATGGGTCAGGACATTTATCCTATTGTGGTATATGGTCAGGTGTGTAGCCACCCATTTATGTGTTTGCAGCCAGGGATAGTGTGTGCACACAGCTTGGTGTTGAACCCTGCACATTCCATGCTGCCCATGCTCCCACACCCCCCTCTGTTATTCTAACCTTTTCCATACATTATGCATATGTTCTCTGATACTTTCCCTAAGGGTATCACCACATCACATGTGTGTGTTAGTGTTGATACACAGTTCATGCAGGGGGGTTTTCCACATGGCCTTGCATATGGCTTATGTGGAGTGTGTTATGTTGTTATTTGGATGCCCATGACATAACATGTATTGGCAGTACATGTGAGACTAGGGCCTTTGGCAGGCACCTGTGGGGCATTAGGTGTTGGTGTAGGCCAGATGTGGCAGGCCATTATATTCTGTCAGTCCTACAGTCCCAGACCACCATACAGTATATTCTCCTGGGGTGACAGGGTAGGTGTGATAGTGGTTTATGCCAATACCTTCTATCAGTCTTGATCAGGTGGTGTGGATGCTGGCAGGGTGCTACCTACAGCTAGGGAGACACCTGCATGGTACACCTGCACTGCATGCTGCAGTCTTCTGCTATTGCCATATATAGGTGGGGGTCTTACTGTACCCATTCCCCATAGCATGGATATTGCCATAGAGGTGCCTGTGGGTGGTGTTTGCATGGCTGGGTGCATGTGTGCTATGGACACAACTTGCATCTGACACACAGATATGCATGGGGCTTTACAGTTATGCTGGCATGCGCAGGTACATCAGCTCATCCCCAATACATCAGTCCTACCTCCTTTGTGATCTGCAGGTGTTCAGACAGACATCACCAGTATCCCCTACTACAGTTCCAGTTACTGTGATGCATACCTATATGTACAAATCCAAGGGTGTCTCCATTTCACAGTGACACAATATATACTGTGTGTCTGGGGTACTTTCCCCTGTGTACTGCTTGTATATCTAGCCCAACAACCATGCCATGTCAGTCTTTCAGATGGTGACATATATTACCACCATACATTTACAATGGCTTACTGCTAGCATGTGTTATACTGGTGGGGATTGTCTTTGGCACTGCAGTCATGAGGGCTTGTCCCTGTTATCAGCAGTAGTGACCAATGGCCACCAGGTCTTGCCTCAACATGCATACATACTGACCACTCTCACACATTATGAAACACACACCATCCAAATACATACAGACCTGCATATTGTGCAAATTCTACAACCTATCCTACTACCTTGGTCACCTCTGGGCATCTGTGCTCCACTTGTATTATACCTACTCATACATGTTACTAAATTTCTACACAGGTTTGTGTGGGGCACACCTGAATGTCACTACATTTCTACACTGGATTGGGGGAAGGGGCAGACCTGTCTGTTTCCACATGTCTACATAGGCATGGGGGGCAGACCTGACTGTTTATGCATTTCTACATAGGATTGTGGGGGGACACACCTGACCATTTCTACATTTCTACACCAGATCTTTGGGGCATACCTGACTGTTCTACATTTCTACTCTGGATTGGGGATACGGGTACACTTGACTGTTTCTACATGTTTACATGGGAGTGGTGGGCACACCTGACTGTTACTACATTTCTATGCTGGATTGGGGGTAGGGGCACACCTGACTGTTTCTACATGTCTACATGGGAGTGGGGGCTGCACACCTGACTGTTACTACATTTCTACATAGGGTTGTGGGGGGACACACCTGACTGTTTTTACATTTCTACACAGGATTGGGGGGCACACCTGACTGTTACTACATTTCTACACGGGATTGGGGGGGTACCTGACTGTTTCTACATGTCTACATGGGAGTGGGGGGGCACACCTGACTGTTACTATATTTCTACATAGGGTTTTGGAGGGTCACACCTGACTGTTTTTACATTTCTACACAGGATTGGGGGGCACACCTGAGTGTAACTACACTTCTACACAGGATTGGGGGACACACCTGACTGTTTCTACATTTCTACACTGGATCAGGGGGCACACCTGACTGTTACTACATTTCTACATAGGATTGTGAGGGGGAACACCTGACTGTTTTTGCATTTCTACATAGGATTGAGGGGGCACACCTGACTGTTACTACATTTCTACACAGGATTGGGGGGCACAACAGACTGTTTCTACATGTCTACATGGGAGTGGGGTGGCACAACTGACTGTTACTACATTTCTATGCTGGATTGGGGATAAGGGCACACCTGACTGTTTCTACATGTCTACATGGGAGTGGGGGGGCACACCTGACTGTTACTACATTTCTACATAGGGTTGTGGGTGGTCACACCTGACTGTTTTTACATTTCTACACAGGATGGGGGGGGCACACCTGACTGTTACTATATTTCTACACAGGATTGGGGGAACACCTGAGTGCCACTGCATTTCTACACTGGATTGGGAGAAGGGGCAGACCTGTCTGTTTCCACGTGTCTACATAGGCGTGGGGGGCACACCTGACTGTTACTACATTTCTACATAGGATTGTGGGGGGGCACACCTGACTGTTTTTGCATTTCTACACAGGATTGAGGGGGCACACCTGACTGTTACTACATTTCTACACAGGATTGGGGGGCACAACAGACTGTTTCTACATGTCTACATGGGAGTGGGGTGGCACAACTGACTGTTACTACATTTCTACATATAGTTGTGGGGGCGCACACCTGACTGTTACTACATTTCTACACAGGATTGGGGGCAGGCCTGACTTTCTATATTTCTACACATGATTGGGGGGCACACCTTACTGTTTCTACATTTCTACACAGGATTGGGGGCACACCTTACTGTTTCTACATTTCTACACAGGATTGGGGGGCACACCTGACTGTTTCTACATTTCTACACTTGATTGGGGGGCCACACCTTACTGTTTCTACATGTCTACATAGGATGGGGGGCACACCTGGCACTTGCACACATTTGCTGTGACTGTACTGGTATGTAAGGTACTCCATTTCATTCTCTATTCTAACCTATCGTACTGACTAGAGGCATATCAGTGTACTACAAGTCTTAGCTTTGGTTGCCTTACATATTACTGTCTGACTTCCTACCCTTCAGAACTAACATCCCACTGCCTGACCTGCTGTAGTTTGTCTGTGTAGGCCTGGGGGGGTGGTTTACCCATAGGCATCATTCAGAGGCCATAGCACAGGCTCTGTTTGGGTTTGTCTACACCTGTCCTGCTGACCGAGACTGTTGTTGGGTATGTGAACCTCCCTGACTGGCATGTGTAAGTCATATGGACACACATGTCAACCAGCACATTTCCTGCAATGGGTTTTGTCACCCTGTGTAGAACTGGCTACTATGGTGACTCCAGTATGTGTTACAGATGTCATGGTGCCACTATGGGTGTCTACTATCTGCTGCCATAACATTCAGCCACCCAATTCCCTTGCATGCTCACATCCATACCATAGATACAGGTAATGTCACATTCTACTCCATTTGGCAATTGGTAGGTTGATTGACGTATCTTGTGGGTGTGCCAGGATTGAGGATGGTGCTGGAGGGCTGCCTATGTCAGATGCACATAGTACACTTCCTATACATGATTGAGCACAGGTAGTGTCATGTTTGGCATCCCTTTTACTGTATGCGCAAGTCAGAGAGAGGTGTCATTCCCTGGATCCCTACTGTGTCAGTGTATGTGCAATGCATTGCCTCTTTGCCAAGGCCAGGGCATACTGGGCACACATCCATCTGCCTACTGGGGCAGGCTCAGGTTGTTCCTCCTCTGAGTCATTCTGTGCCTGTGCAGGCCTTGGCATTGGTGGGGGGCTGTGTGGCCCTAACCCATGATGTTCCTGCTGTAGCTGTTTCCACAGGATCATATTGTGTAGCATGGTACATACCATAACAATATGAGTACATTTAGCTGGTGAGTACTGCAAAGCTCCACCAGATGTGTCCAGACACCGGAACCGTAACTTGAGCATCCCACACATGCTCTATTATATGTCTGGTCTGTGTGTGTGCCTCATTATGGCAGTCTTGTTCAGGCATGTGTGCATTTCTGATGGGTGTCATCAGCCACGGTGCCTGTGTGTAACCAGCATCCTCCACTAGGTGACCATAGGGGATGTCCCCAATGGCAAATCTCTGGTACAGCTACATCAGTAACCAGATGTGGGAATCATGATAGCTTCCAGGGCAGCCAGCACACACATTCATTATAATGCCTTGGGCATCACACATGACCTGGCAGTTGATGGAGGGGAGGCCCCTGTGGTTGATGTAGGCCCTTCCCTGATCACCAGATAGTGCTTTAATGTGTATGTGCTTGCAGTCTATAGCACCCACTACCTCAGGGTATTCTGCTATTTAGTGGCAGAGATGCATATTGCTGGCCAGCACCTCATGGGTGTTGAGGAAATATACATGTTCACTGGCATGTGCTGACATGGCATCCAGGAACTGGTGGAATACTATGGATGCTAATGCCTGTGAGATCCCCATAATACCCCTAGTTGAGCTTTGGGAGGTACCTGTGGCTAATATTCCTAGGCCTACACATACCTTGGTATCCACTGGGATGGGTTCCTCTTGGTCAGTTCAGTGTGTCAGGCATGGCCGGCACAGCTCAACAATTTGCTGTAGGAGAACCATGTCCACTCTATAGCACTCCACTATCTCCAGCTCATGTAGCCCCTGGTAGGTTACCCTGGGTCTGTACACTCTTCTCCGTCTCCTCACTGTGGGTTGATCAGCAGCATTCACATCCTCACCACCCTCAGCCTCTTGCACATGTTGTTCAATGTTGCCTGCTGCAGCCCCTATCATTTTGTAGTTTTGTTTGTTAAAAGTTCCCCGCTTGTATACACTGGTGGTGTAGAGTATGGGAAAAATCAGAGGGGAAGGTGATTGCATAGTTTATAGTAGTGTTCTGGGCTGGGCTGGTCTGCTGCCTGTGTAATTGGCTGATTCTGATACATTTCACTTGCCAGCTTTGCTAGTTCTCCTTGATTCCCTTCCTACTGCTGTTTTCCCTTCCCATTGCCTTCCTGTTTAAGCCCGGGGGCGCGCCATGCAAACAGAGAGCTCAAATGTGCAGAGAGCTTCTATTTGCTGGTTTAACTTTTTTTCCCCTTTAAAACCCAGTGTGCAGCATACACACCTGCTTAGGCAATGTATAGAGTGCTAGGCAGACTCAGACACACACCCTTGCTTAGCTATGCTTAGCTAGGAGTAAACCTGAGCCCTAGGGCTCCAATCCACTTACAGTATGCCTGACATACCCCCATGATGTCAGTTAACTCCTAGGCATGCACCAAGCTATTCCTACTCTTACACTGTTAGGACCTGACTAGCATGCTAGGGAAAACTGGAATTCACTATCATTCCCCTCATTTGCATAGGATTGCCTGCTAATGCATAGTTACATGTCTCACATTGAGCCTCCCCTTTTAGCAACCACTACTCACTGGCCATGTTGTCTTCTGCCTGCCATTGACCTTCATGGCAGAATAGTGATTTTAGTTAGAATGCTTATTTTAGGTTTATTTTATTATTTTCCCCCGATCCCATTTGTGCGCTGCAGCCTTACGCTTAAACAGCCGAGTTCAGCTAAAAAAAATAAAAGTTGATTTTTTTTATTTTGTAAGCTGTTTGCAATGCCAGTGGCCTTATACTTGGGCACCGGCATGCTTCCTGACTGATATGCAGCCTTTATTTGGAGCTGTCACGGTTCCATTTTTGATTTTGCAGAAATGTACTCGATTACTAACCGAGTACATTTTTGCAGATTGCACTAGTCCTGCACAGCTGGTTTCAAGCTTCCTGGATCACAATTTCACCTAATGTGCATGGGTTTCTCCTGAAAATGAGGTTATTTGCATACAGGGGCTTAGTCTGTGCAGGAATAGTGCAGGAGCGCTCGTGCATGTCCCCGCAGACTGTTCCTGGATCGCACGGCAGACATATTGCCTGCTAGAGCACCTGCACTAATCCTGCATGACATGCAAGGCATGCAGAATCCGGGGAACTGAGTATTTTGTTGTTCTTTTATTATTTATTATTAAATACTATATTTAGACCTCTCATTGTGGCTGATCTGTGCAGAGATATTTAAGTTTTGAGGGTACTTGTAGATTTATTTGGTGACACTGTATGGGTCACTCTTAATAGCCTTGCTGTTGGTCAAACTACCATTTGTATTAATATTAATATTACACAGTAAGATTGGACACCCTTTGTTGAGGGTCTTAAAGTAGCTGACAAGGAGTTGGCTGGTGGCAGTGATAACTACCTTATAGTCTGGGCAAAAGGGGCATAGCTAGTAAACCTGTACTAGCCTTTCCCAGGTGTATGTATGTGTAAATCAAACCTCAAAGAGTTTATGTGTCAGCTACTTGGGCAGGGACACAAAGCACTGGTTGAACAGAGAGGGTACTGGAGGTCTTGGCATGGCCAGTCAGCTGAGATCTCAACTCTATAGCTGTGCCAGAGGGGAGTCTTACTGGGGATCTGAAGAAAGAGGGAGAAACCAGCCCAGGAATGACTGTGGTCTCTGTGTGCTCTTATGGGAAACTGCACTTAATGCAGAGAGCTGCATATTACGTAATGTATTATTTGTAACTTATAAGACTTTTTTTGAAGGTCTCAACTTAATTTTGTATTTCTTATATTATGTATTCTCTGTGGGGTTATTTTTGTTGTCTCATCCTATGACTGTAGTTTCATAGATTATATTTTCTGTGTAACTAGTGGGGCTTTTCCTCCCGGGCCTTCACTGAAAATGGGTTACCCACGCAGTTGGACTGTCCCAGTAAACAAACATAAAATAAATAAATGTATGTATATACACATACTGGTGTACTGAAGATGGTCAGCTCTATCTTAGGTTAACATCTGTTTAGCCAGCAAAATTTGACTGATTAAACAAATGATTGGCAGGTGTGCAAGATTGTGCTAGTCTTGGTGTAGGGAAATATGCCCTTCCCCTGAGACTGTGCGATCTCAGAATTAGTATATCAAATTAGCAGGGGTGCTTGGGAGTTTGTTCCCCTGCAAAAAAAAAAAAATAGAACATATACTCACTATAATGTTCCATCTGTGTTGTCCATTTTCATTCTTCCTCTACAGATGGGTATGGATCATATCCCTTGGATCCATCTTAGCCATTGCTAAAGCTCGTAGCAACCAAAAAATGTTGAGCTTCTCCCTTACCCATAATGCACCAACCCCAATTACTTCAGATAATATTTGCTGTCTTAGTAGAAAGTAAAATATGGAAATTACTGTGGAAAAGCTATATCTGGAGCTTATATAAAAAAAAAAAACGGACAGGTGGTGCAGCGGTAGCATTGTCGCCTCACAGCAAGAGGTTCTCCCATTCGATTCTCAGCTGGAGCACCTTCTGTGTGGAGTCTACATGTCTCCCCGTGGTCGAGTGGCATTCAAAAGACATGTGTGAATGGGCGTGCCTTTGTTGAAGGTTGGGCATTGGACTGGCACCTTGACACCATAAAAACGGACTGCCAATCATTAGCAGACCAGAGTTCTGCTGTGGCGACCCCTAACCGGGAAAAGCCAAAAGAAAAACAACAACATGTGCACTAAGCACACATTCTTCCAGATGCCTTAAGGATGGGGTTGGTGGGGGGGGGGGGTTGAGGAAAAATGAAAATGGACAACACAGATAGTATATTATAGTAAGTACATGATTTCTTTATCTTATGTTATCAATTTTCATTCTGTCCTCAACTGATGGGGTGGAGTACCCTGCTATTTCATTTCCAGGGTGGACTCAAGGAAGGATATTCCTGAGTACCTTAGAACCAAAAGATGCCCTTCCTCTGGAGACTGGATCTAATATGTAGTGAGTAATAAAGGTATGGGGAGTAGTCCAAGTAGCTGCTGCACAAATTTCAACCATGGAAACTCTGGACTGAAAAACTGAGGAAGTTGCCATGGATCTGGTTGAGATGGCTTGAATAGGTTTTGTCAGAGCAATACCCAAAATAAATGCAATTTGTTATCCATCTAGATAGAGTAACTTTGGTAACTGGTTTGCCTAATGTTGGTTCCGCATATTAAACAAATAATTGATTTGAGTTTCTGATGTTTTTGTCTTATGTAAGTAAAAATGTAACTGCATATGAACACCCAGTAAAAGTAATACATATTCTGATTTGTTAGAAAATTTGTGAAAGAATACTGGCAAATTAATAGATTGATTTATACTGGATTCTGACACCACCTTTGGAAGAAAAGACAGTTTGGTACATAAGGTAACTCTGTCTTTATGAAAAAATCAAATATGGAAGCTTTGAACACAATGCTTGGATCTCAGAAATTCTTCTGGCTGATGTAATGGCCACTAAGAAAATTGTCCTCCATCAAAGGTATTTGAGTTCTCATGCAGCTGAGGGTTCAGAAGGGGATTGTGTAAGAGACTGCATCACAAGATTTAGGTCCCAAGGGGGTAGGATCTTTAAAAGGTGGCCTTAAGAGTAGAGTGCCTTTTAAAAAGGCTTTGCTCAACTTATGGGATGCTACAGAAGAACCATCTATTCCAGTATGAAAATTGGAAATTGCTTCTAATTGTACTTTAACAGTAGAAGAACTACCTACCTCTTCAAAAAGATGTGCTAAAAATTTCAAGATATTATGAATGGGGGCTGTGAAAGGTTTAGTATTATGGTTTTGAGCCCAAAAAACAAATCTCTTCCATTTGCTGGAATATAGTTTTCTGGTGGAACATTTATGGGTGGACAAAAGAATCTGACAGACTGGAGAAGAGAGCATAGGATGTCTGGCTATTAATGGAACTGGAGGAACCAGGCAGCCAGCCTGAGATTCACAATGTCTAGATGTATCATACATCTTGGGTGAGACAGGAGGTCCAGAGTTGAATCCAAAAACCAAGGTGGTTGAATTAGTTGAGGCCAAAGGAAGCAAAACCAAATTTTTCAAGGCTAATAAGGGGCAATAAGAATGACTTTGCTCTTCAACCTTGCAGCTTTCTGAAGAAATTTGGGAATTAATGGAGTAGGAGGATACGTATAATGGAGACCAGGGGCCAGTCATGAAATAGAGCATACCTCGGGGATTCCCCCTGTGGGGGGATTAGGGCAAAGTATCTACTGCATTTATTGTTCTGGAGGATGTGAATAGATTGCAGCAAGGCTGGCCCCATTGTCAGAAGATTGTATTCACAATCTTTTTGTTGAGGAGCCATTTGTGAGGTAAAAGAATGCACCTGCTCAATTTGTCTGCTATCACATTAGACTTCCTCAGAATGTGCATTGCGAAAAGAATGCAGTTGGAAGAGATTGCCCACTGCCACACTGTGAGAGCTTCTCAACACAATGGGTAGGATTTGGTTACTACCTGTTTGTTGATGTACCAGATGACCAAAACGTTGTCTAACTGTACTGCAATTGTCCCCAAAGGGAGAGCATTCTGAAATGCCTGCAATGCTAACAGCACTGCACTAATTTCAAAGGCATTTATATGCAAATTGGCCTCTTTAGGGGAATCAGCTGCCTTGGACTGTCTTTCCCATATAATGCCCCCATACCCTAGCTGGGAAGCGTCTGTGGTCACTATGGCCTTGGGTTGAGGGGGAATGATGGCTGACCTTGTAGAACCTGGTCTGAATGAATCCACCATTTCAGAACTTGCTTGCAGATGTGAGTGATTCTTATCTTGTGCAACATAGGTTGATAAAGAATTGACCATTGAGCATCTATCATCCATTGAAGAATTCTCATATAAAACCTGGCAAGTGGTACCAACATTATTGCTGCTGCCATTGATCCCAGAGCCTGAAGAAGCAGTCAGGCTGAAATTGAGGTGTTGTAGATTCCCTTTTTGATATGAAGTCTTATGGCCTGAACTCTCAGCATTGGAAGGGAAGCAATAGTTATCATTGTATTGAGAACTGCTCCTATTAACTCTAAAGTCTGAGTCAGTTGCAGATGGGATTTATCATAGTTTATGGTATCTCCAGATGAGAGCAAGTCTGGAGAACCTGATCTCTTGCACATATGAGTTGATGCCTGGTTAGAGCAGTAATCAGCCAGTTGTCTAGATATAAAAACATGTAGAATTCTTGCAGTCTCAGGTGAGCTGCTACTATTGCCATGCACTTAGTAAATCTCTTTGGGTCTGTGGTAAGTCCAAACAGCAGTACTTTGAACTGATAATGACTGGCTCCCAGCCAGAAGCGTTAAGTACCTTCTGGACTGTCTGTTAATCATTATGTGATTGTACACATCCTGATGGTCTGTAGAGCACATCCAGTCATCCTTGCCCAGAAAGGGGAGATGGACTGAACCATGACCATCCAAAACTTGGTTCTTTGAATGGTCTTGTTTAGTTTGGAGAGATCCAGGATTGGTCTCTAGCCCGTTTTCTTTGGCACCAAAAAGAACATTGAGTAAGTTCCAGATTCTATTTGGTCTGGCAGGACCTCTTGGATGACTCTTTTTTTTTCCAGCAGCTTTTGTATTTGAATTGCAGCTTGCTCCCTCTGACTGGGTGAAACATCAGGGCTTTTCCTTGGGATTGGGGGAGAAAGGGAAAAGGGTATAATATAGCCTCTGGAAATAATCCTTTGCACCCAAGTATCTTTTGTTATATATTGCTAGGCTCTCTGGTGCAGAGATAAGCATCCCACGACTAAATCCAGAGGGGGACAATCTGGTCTCTTTTCAGGAGCACTGGTAGAGTTTGTCAAAGAAAAGTTTTCTGGAACACTGATTCTGCAGGCCTCCTCGGTCACAGGGGCAGTTGTGTCAATTAAAGTTCCCTTCTGTGCTTCTGGGGGAACCTCCTCCATGTGTGTTTTGAAAAAGACCCTGCTACTACTTGAACCACATTTTTTACCACCGCATTGATTCATGGAACAGGTTCTTTGAGGAGTTGAAAAATGCACACCCACAGCAGTCTTTCTGTCCTTTTCACACCTAGACAGAGCGCCTTTTACCTTGGGGCCAAATAAAAATGTTCTATCAAAAGGAACATTGATGAAAGAAGACTTGAAAGGCTCCATAAACTCAGAGGTGCATCCAGGTGTGTCTCCTTATGGAAACACCCGAACCCACTGCTCTTGAGGTTCCTTCCAATAGATGATCAACCTCATGGATGAATTTGATACAGACTGTAAGGTCATCAGCTGAGAAGTAACAGATGCCTGAACATCATCAGAAACAGCACATGAGAGGGTATTTGATAACTCCTTGATCAAATCCCTCTGTAGCTTAGGAAAGTGTGCCAAACAGTTCAGAGACCTCAAGGCAAAGGTTGCTGAAGCATAGACATGCTTCCCAAATCTGTCCATTGCCCATGACTCCCTGTTGGGTGGATGGACAGTGGAACTTTCCTCAGCTAGTTCCTTCTTGGTGGCTGCCACAATGACCATGGCATCAAATGGAACTTAATTCCCCCAAAACTGTCTATCTACTGGGGGTGCCATTATCCTATCTGGTCTGCAAGGAATGGGCTCTATGGTGTCAGAGTCCTTCCATACCCACTGTAAGATCAAGTCAATAAGCTCACTAATGGGGGAGTCACCCAGGAGGTAGAGGGTCCAGTACCAAAATCCTTCAGGAGAACACATTCCTCAGATGTAGGGTTGCTTGATGTCCAGCCACCTCTGTGTTTAAGGATTTCCAAGATGTCTCCAAAGGAGACATCTTCAGGAAGTGATTGTGGGGACCCTTCACCTTCATTGAAATATGTGCCTTCAGTGATGGACTCCTCCAGGGAGTCTAAATATTTCTTCTTACACATCCTCTTCTTCAGGACCTCCTCTGTGGGGTGCTCTGAGGAGGTATCAGAAGAAGACACTACAATTTCCTGGGCAGAAACCTAGGGTTTTGGTACCTACTGCCCCTATGCAAGGAGCTGGTGAAGCTCTGAGTGTTGAGACATCATGGGAGATAACTTGCAATCCAAGGGGAAGTATCTGTCAGCACTGTTGAAGCAGAAAATACTCTCTTCACAGCCTTAAAGGCAAGGAAGCTCAAAGAGAAAGAGAGAGAGAGAGAGAGAGACACCTTGGATCTGAGAAGACAAGCTTCTGAATCGTAGGCCTCCCCTGCTCTGAGGGCATGACACCCAAGGTGGAAGCAAGAGCCGAGCTATCCTGTGCCAAGGCTTTTAGGTGCAGAGATGGCTCCAAAAGCTTCAGAGTTGAATGCAGCACCTGAGATCCAACAGGGAAACTATGTATCTGGGAGCTGTCTGGATCTAATAGGACAGGAGCTCTCAGAGATCTCGTCTCCAAGGATAGTCATCCTCAGATCTGATCCAGATGGGTCCAGATGACTTGGATCTAAAAACTCTAAAGCTAAAAGAGTCAGAGGAGGAATTTGTAATGTAGAGTAGTAGATTTGTGGATCTCCTGACCCAGCAAGGTAGGAGCCAAAGAAACACCAATCTGGCTCTGCTCCAAGAAAGTCTTTTTCAACAGTCTATCCACATCTTCTTCTGTAAAGCTTCTGGAAGTGCAAGTGAAGTATTTAGATGGAGACCTGGGTCTTTCTAGGAACAGAGAAGGTACCTTGTAAGGAACTGGATCCAGGGATGTAGAGTACCTAGTCCTGGGTAAAAATCTGGTAATTTAAAGGTCAGATTCAGATTCAGAAAGCTTTGGATCAGACAACATCAGATCTCAGGGCCTTGACTTAATTGGATCTGATTAAGGATGCATTGGATCTGATAATTTTTCCTTAGTGGAATCATGAAATTTTGCCTTTTTTTTTTTTGGAGCCGGGGCTGAGACCAGGTCCTTATGAGACCTCTTCCTTGAGGAATATGCAGCTGAGGAGGAGGAAGATGGCTATGAAGAGGATGGCTTTTTAATTTTTGCAATTTTTGATTTAGGGGAAGAGTAAGAAGCACCCTCCAATATAGCTTCCCCAAAGGAAGAAGGAAGAAGAACTTTTAGGATAACCTTATTTTTGCATTCCACCAATGCATGAGGATTAAAATCATGGCAAATACAACAAACCTCTTGTAAATGGAGGGGACTCAAACAGTAGACACAAAGTGTGTGGGCATCAGAAAATGGCAACTTGTGCCCACAGCTATTACATTACTTAAAACCTACTGGTTTATCTGCCATCTTTAACAAAATGTTAAGACAGAAAGAAAGGCTTTTTTAAGCAGGGAAAAATAGAAAAAGAGAAAAAAAGGATAGAAATACCAAAAATGGTAATAAAATTATGACAGCACCATAGAGGGAAAAAAGATAATAACAATAGTATCCAAGAGGTATAGAAGTTGTACAATAGATAGAAATGAAAGATAACAGGAAATGTCTAATTAATGGTAAGGGATAGTAGTATAAAAGGTTTATAGCAATATTTTTACTGCTGTAATTTGATGTGTATATATTGCTTTAAAATTTTTGGTGCAATTTTGAATGGTTAGTTGAGGGGTGAGTATATATTTGGCTGGGTTTTTGTGCAATATTGTTCTGAGGAAGTCTCTGTAATAGAGAGGAAAGTGCTTAACTTCAATAAACTTGGTGTCCTTTGGATTGCTCACATTCTGCTGGTTGGTTCTTCTGTGGTTTTCTACTATTTTGTGGATGTTTTGATCTATATCAATACGTGCACACACACACACACACACACACACACACACACACACACACACACACATATCTATACACGCATTTTGGGTGTGTATGTGTATATATACATATACATGGGAACACTACTAAATCTTGAACTTTTGAAATCTTGAATTTCAAAAGCTCAAGACCATGTAGCTGAAACCCCACATTACCGAAAGACCAGAAGCGCGAAATTCACAATCCCGATGTTAAGGGATTTTGAGTTAGCACTTCTGGTGTTGCGGTTCAGGTAAGTATGTGTGTAAGTGTGTTTGTGAGGGGCTTTAGTGTGTGTAAGTGTGTGTTGTGACTGTGGTGTGTGTCTGTGTGTGTGTGTGTGTGTGTGTGTGTGTGTGTGTGTGTGTGTGTGTGTGTGTGTGTGTGTGTGTGTGAGAGGGGCTGTAATGTGTGGGTGTGAGTTTGCCTTGTGTTTAAGTTTGTGCAATCTTGAAGTTAGAATATTAAAGTGGGGGGGTGTGGGGGCATCACCCCCCCACATGGGAAGTGCAGGGGGGTGAAGCCCCCCTGCTTATCTTTAGTGTAGGGTGGTTTGTTTGGTTATGGGGGGAGGCTGTGTGTGTGTTTGTTGTATGTATGTAGTACTTTCGCGATTTTGAATTTCGTGGTTTTAACATTTCGGTAATGTGGGGGTTCGGGCTTATATATTATATATATATATTTTGGGCTTCGGGATTGTGTAATTTCGGGATTCAATAGTGAATCCATATATATATATATATATATATATATATATATATATATATATATATATATATATATATATATATATTTTGATCTACTTTGATACACTCACACCAAATCGCTGAAAGCTCAAATCAGACATAGTTAGGAGGGTGTGGGGAGCTGTGCCTTCCAACCCCCCATAAGTATATATACTAACTCCAGGATCGCACTACAGTAGGGAAAGGGGCATATACGTTTTATTTGTCCAACAGTACTTGCATTCAGTGAAATGTGATTCAGTGAAAGGAGTTTTCAGTCATTTCAGCTTTCAGTGATTTTTTTGAGGGTGAATTGAAATTCAGTGAAGTGAGTTTTCAGTGAATCAAAGTAGACCCATATAAATATATATATAGAGAGAGATGACTACAGCAGTGCGCCATATATATATGGGTCTACCTCTTTCCCAATACTTCAAATTTGCAGTTGTTCAAAAGCTTACTTCACCGGATTTTGGTTGCTCAGTGTAGTTAACATTGTTCTGGTTGTGAGAGACATTGAGGTAAAAGTTCTTTACTGTTTATGTAGCTGGTCATGCTGCTGACTAGTTTTGTGGTATGCCAGATGTTGAGGTAGGTGTTGCAATATTTAAAAACAGCAGAATTACTGTAAGAGCATTTGTAGTCTTAGTTTGAGATTGCACTGCAGTAAGGATCAGGAAATCTGCACTTCTTTTCACTGTAGTACAACCTCAGAGTTGGTGTATATAATTTGCAGGGGTTGTGAGGGTGCATGGGGGCTTGTCCCCCTGCAAAAATACTGTTAAATGTGTTTTTTTTTGTTATTTAATAATCTGTATTTACTTGTTTTATTCATATTTTTATAGTAGAGGTGTATGTTTGTTATGGGAGAAGGTATTATATGTGTTTTTATATTGTGAAGAGGAAGTTCACATTGTACTGGTGTCTGTATTTTAATTATTGTATTGCAGAGTGTTTTGTAGTATTGTATTTGTTGTTTAAGGTTGGATGCTTTTGGGTAAAGTAGTTGACGTGTGAGTGAAATAGCTGTTTGTGAGTTAACGGTTTACGTATTTTTGTTCATACATGTGTTTTTCTGTGGTTTCAGATTTGGTGCTGTGTATTTTCAGAGATGTGTGTTTTTGCAGTACTGGGTTCACTTTTCTAACGTTCAGTGAAGTGCTCATTCATTGAAAAGAGGTAGACCCATATATATATTTATATACATATATATATATATGTGTGTGTGTGTGTGTGTGTGTGTGTGTGTGTGTGTGTGTGTGTGTATGTGTTCATAGGTTCATAGGTGTGTAAAAGGTTAATGGCCCTGGAGCCTTTACAAGCCTAGCCCATAGGATTACCCTGGCATCGTGCCACCCGACCTTAGTCTCCAATGCCTTTGTCGAGTAGAGCCACTGGAGTGATCCCCAGGTTGAATTTTCTATTTCCTATCCACTCATCAAGATTTCTCTTGAAGAGGGCCAGTGAGGTGCTCTGTTTAATATGTATGTGAAGTCTATTCCATAGCATGGGCAGTCTCTGGATTATGAGCCTGTCCCTCCAGCACATTCTTTTGATTGTGGTAATGAGGGTGACGTCTCTGGAGTGTGTGGTGCAGAGGGATTGGGATTTCTTTAGATGTAGCATTTCTAACAAGGCTGGGTCAGACATGGCTTTGTAAGTCAAGCAGAGATCACCTGTAAGCAAGTGATATGAGACAGAGAATAGCTGGAGTTTTTTTGAGTCTGTCCATATAGGACAAGTGTTTAAGGCCTAGGATCCTCTTTGTGAGGTACTTTTGCTGCTTCTCCAGTTGTTGCAGGTGTCTAGTGAGGCACTTGCCAAATGGGGCATTTTACTTGATGATTGGTCTAATGACGGAAGAGTAGAGGGAGATAATGACCTCTTTCTTCCTAAATGCAAAACCCTTAGTAATGAGATGTGCCACATAGAAGGACTTTCTGAACACAGTGGCAGTGCAGTGGTCAAAAGAGAGGTCTCTGTCAGCCTTTGTTCCCAGATCTCTCATAACTCTTTCTGTGTTCAGTGGACTACCATAGATGTGGTAGTTCATGGGAACTGGGTTTTTCCCAAAGGGGATGATGACACATTTTTCGGCATTGAGCTTAAGGCCATGGTTGTGACAACTGTCGTTGGTCTCAGTGAGGCCTTTCTGTAAAATGTCAATATCACTTGGGGAGTTAATTATGGCTCCCAACTTGCAATCATCTGTGAACTTTGTCAGCCAGATTCCCTTAGTGTTGGACTGGACATCTGAGAAGTAGATACCAAACAGAAGAGGACCCAGGACCGATCTTTTGTGAGACTCCACTCGTGACTGGTCAGCAGTCTGACTTGGAGTCAGCTACTTTCACACTATGGGTTCTATCTGTGAGCCAGTTTGCAACCCACCTAGTGATATAGGGGTTGATGCCTAGCTTAGTGAGTTTTTCTATGATTCCTGAGTGGGGAATGGTATCAAAGGCCTTGGCTAAATCAAGGTAGGCTGTATGAACCCCCTTGCCTTCATCCACAGTTCTGGTGGCTGACTCAAAAAAGTCAACCAAGTTGAGCAGGTATGATCTAACCATCACAAAACCAAACTGTGTGGGAGACTTCCTATATCTTTGTTTATTAGGTCCATGATGATGTATTCCATAGCTTTGCATATCAGACTTGTCAGGCTAATGAGGCGATAGTTCCTAGAGTCTGTAGTCGCTCCTCCTTTGTGGAGAGAGATGACTACAGCAGTGCGCCATTCGGTAGGGACAAAGCCTGAGGTGAGGCTATAACTGAACAGGGCACACAGGTGAGGTGACAGTTCACTCTGTAGTTTATGTAGAACACAGCCAGGGATATTGTCAGGTCCCATAGAAGCTGTATTATTGGCCTTAGACAGTGCTGTTTTAACCTGTGCAGCAGTAATACTGCGTGCCTGTCAGTCTACTGGTATCGTGATTGGTCCTTTGTGGAGGGAGGGGTAAAGTTGGCACTGCATCTGTCAGCCAGTGAGGTACCACTGTGCAGTAGCTCAGAGCAAATCTGGGTATTGCCATGGAGGTTCTTTACATAACTACAGAAGGCCTTGTGGTTGTCTTTACTATCTGCTGCAATTCTGTTTCATAGCTAGCTTTAGAGGATTTGATGAGGGATCTCAACTTTTTGTTGAGGCTGATAAGGGAGTTTTCCAGTCTTGGGACTTCACCTTATTCCACATCAGTTTCCTTCTTCTGTTGTAGAGTTTGTTTATGGCAGGGGACTACCAGACTGACTTCCTTTTTTTGGAGGAGAGCATCTTGGTTCTATTGGGTATGGTGAGATCCATGCATTTGTGTACATGTTCATACAGTGCATTGGTGCATGATTCGGCGGTCATACAACTATTCTCCATTTGCATGGGTGGCGTGAAGTTAGCCACCTCTGATTTTAGAAGCCCAAAGTTAGCTTTGGAGAAGTTTTTCATGGTGGTTACCTTTGTGGGAGGATGGGAGGGATGTGGATTTCCAAGGTGATTAGCTTGTGGTCGGATCTAACCAGGGAGGAGTTGACTATTGGTGTAGAGCAATGGTCGCCCATGTTAGTAATTACCAGGTCAAGGATGTTGCTACCTCTAGTAGGGGTAAGAATGTGTTGGTCCAGGGCATTGGAATTAATGAATTCCAGGAAACATTAGGCAAGTGTATTGGTACATGAGTAGTTTTCCCAATTAATGAAGGGGTAGTTGAAGTTGCTCAATGTGAGTTTGTTAGGTTGGACCCTAATATTCTCCAGGGTGCTTAGGAATGTGGAGTGAGTGTCTTGGGACATGGTTGGGGACCTATAACAGGCTACGACCTGAATCGCTATCTTACCCAATATTAGGTGTGTGTGTGTGTGTGTGTGTGTGTGTGTGTGTGTGTGTGTGTGTGTGTGCGTGCGTGCGTGCGTGTGTGTGTGTGTGTGTGTGTGCAAGGCAAGGCGTGTGTGTGTGTGTGTGTGTGTGTGTGTGTGTGTGTGAAAGTGATATATATGTATATACATTTCATTGAAAACACATTTCATAGCAAATTTCAAATACAACAAATACAGCAAATACTCCTTTAAAGCGCTGATGGCTTTTACTTTGATTAAATAGGTATTGACAAACTCATGGATGCATTTTATGCATTGCTTTTGAATATCAGTGGGAGTGGGGAGCTGTGTGTTTTTGACAGGTATTTTCTTCTTCTCTGGGTGATCTGTTGATTGAACTTCAGCAACTGTACCTGAATCTCCAGTTATGCAGGTATTATAATTCAGCTGGCTGAAGGCTATAATGTTCAGTAAAGGGACAAACCACTCCATAAATTCAGTAGTGACCATCTTCATGGACTAGACAAGTGATGTTAGGATTAAAGGTCTTTTAATTTTACCATTTGTGCTGTAGACAACTAGGTAAGCTGGCAATAAGGAATGCCATTTCATGGACAAGTCTATTCTGTAAACACATATGTTGTGAAAAAAGTAGGAAATTCCATTCAGAACTCAAGAAATAGATTCTAAAGGCAATGTCTGTATCTGTGTCAGTGATAATGGAGAACAATGGACTGATGGTAACTTGCATCTATGAATACAAACTTAACCCCGGGATACATTAAACAAAAGTTTCTGTGCAGGAGCAGTGTAGCTGCTCCTGCATGGAATATGGCCACCAAGCGATTCAGGAAACAGCTGACCTGACGTGAACGAGCCTGCCAACACTGTTCCTGCATGGAAAGCTGTGCAGAATGCTAATTACCTCATTTACTGGTGAAAATCATGCAAATTAGGTGAATTAGTGATTCAGGAAGCAGGTAGGCATCCGTGCAGGAACAGTGCTAGTTGCAGAAATGTGTTTGGTTACTAACCAAACACATTTCTGCAAATAGCAAAACAGAGGCATTACAGCTCAAATAAAAACATGTATTATAACCTTTAGGCTTGCCAATGGCCAAATATATGGCCATTAACATGCAAAAATGTTTAATTTAGTAAAAGATCAAACTATTTTATTTTGGCCGATCTCAGCCATTTAAGCATAGGGCAGTGGCGCGCAAACGGAATTGTGCTGAAACTAAAAAAAAATGTAAAAACTCAATTTTATGGGAAATCTGCATTTTGCCATCATAGTCAATGGAATGCAGAATCAAAACATCACCAGGGAATACTGATTGTCAAGGGGAAAGGCTCCTTGTCAGAGCAGTAACTATGGAGTAAGGCATGGGGTATGCAAATGAAGGGAAATTTACTGAATCACAAAATATTCTAAGTCCACACACTGCACTTAACTGTGCAGGTACTAGAACAGGATAGTGTAGGCAGGAGGAGCAGCTAACATGAAAAGGTGGTGTGTCATGCTTACCGTAAGCACATTGGAGCTCTGTTGCCCGGGTTTGCGCTTAGCTAAGCACACCTAAGCAAGGGGGTGTGTCTGAGGCTGTAATGTCTTACACCATGAAATGAAGAGCATGTTTGCATCCAGGGAGGGCCATTTCTGCTAAAATGTGTTTACCTTAGCTAAACGGGTGTGCTCTGTATGCACTGGGACTTACAAATAAAAAATAAAATGGAAATGGTAGCACTGTTTACATTTAGGCAGCTGATTTGCACGCCACACCTCAGTGTTTAAAAGGGGCAGAGATGGGAATGAGGAAAAGAAAAAAAAAGTGAAATAGCAAAATACAGCCAGTCAAATACAAGTAAAATAGCTGGCAGGTGGAATGCCTTAAAGTCAGCCAATCACACAGCCAGCATCTGCAGCACACCACTATAAACTATGCAAACAACTTCCAGTCTGTTTTTTCCACAAACTCTGCACATATGGGGGAAATTTAACTGACAAAACTAGCAAAAATTGTTAGGGGCTGCTGTTGCTTTGATCTATCAGCACGTGCAAGAGGCTAAGGGCACTGAGAAGGATAATGCTGACAACCAACTCAGACTGAGGAGGAGGAGAAGAGTGTTCAGACCAAGGGCAACCTACCAGGTGCTACATGATCTGGAGATAGTAGAGCACTACAGGATGGACAGGGACATACTTCAGCAAATCATCGAGCTGTGCTGGCCTCACCTCAGACCCAGAACCAACAGAGGGGAACCCATTCCAGTGGATACCAAGGTATGTGTAGCCTTAAGAATACAAGCTACATGTACTTGCCAAAGACCAACTGGGGATATCATGGGGTCTCACAGGCATCTGTGTCCAGGATACTCCACCAGTTCCTGGATGCCATGTGACCACATGCTGCTGAACACATTTACTTCCTCAGCACCCATGAGGAGAGGACCAACAATATGAGTTTCTTCCACCATGTAGCAAAATACCTGGAGGTATTGGGTGTCATAGACTGCACTCACATCCACATCAAAGTACCACCCGGTCACCAGGGTAGGGTCTACCTAAACCAGAAGGGGTTCCACTCCATCAATTGCCAGGTCATGTGCAATGCCCAGGGTATTGTGTACAGATGTGTCACCCCCCCACCCATAGTCCCATAGAAATTCAGTAACATGTCCCTAGCCTTAAGCAGCATCCAGTTGTCAACTAGAGTGATGGCTCAACATGAATAGAAAGCAATTGTCAGTAACACCCAGTCAACTTACTGGTGCCATCCCAAGGGTGTCCACTGCTGGCAGCCTGGGAACATATGATCATCAGAATGCACTGCCTTGCTACCGATTGCCTGCATCTGTCACACCTAGCCTACAGGCCTCTGGCAAATGCCCATGCCTCACTTACAGTGCCCTGTTAAGGAATGTTATGGAGTCCATAACACCAACATAACACAGTCTACAAAATGCAAAGAAAGGCCATGCTGATAACTGCTAGGAGCAAACCTGCCAGCCTCAGAGAGCCAGAAATCTGGACAAAGCCATGAATAATGGGGTGATAAAGGTCCAAAGAGAAAGACACCTTTGAAATACTGTTCTAATAATGTTAGAAAGTTGAAGGAATGATTGTATTAGCATGGAATGTCTGAAAGGTATGAATTCTGAAACTGGAATATCAACTGTCATTAATATCTGACTTTAACCTTGAGTGACTTGCAAAACACTTTTCCTTGAAAACCACACTCATTTGGGTAAACAACCAGATATATGAATCATACGTCTGGACATTCTGTGATACTCTGTACAGTTGACAGGCAAAGCTAGGCATCTAAACATGGGAATGCACTCATTGCAGGCAGTCCTAATCCTGGAAGATGCTAACATGTCTGCACCCTCAGAACCCTGGCCCACAGCTATGGGGAGTAACGCACCCTTCCCTGATCACTCATCCAATGTGTCCAGCCAAGCAAAATGAGATGGGCCATACATATATGGGACACACACACACACACACACACACACACACACACACACACACACACACACACACACACACACACACACACACACACACACACACACATCTCCAGGCTGCTCAAACAGTCTGACACACACAAAACTCTCCAAGTGCTGTCAACCTTTGAGAAGACCCCTATGTAAAGTGCTGGTAGCTATAGGCCAACATATCTGACCCAGGACACCCACCCAACATATCTAATCCCCTACAAATCTATCTGGAGTCTGCCTGTCACCCTTATCCTGCCTGACTTATATTACTCAACCGTGAACTGGAAATCAGACCATGCCAGAACAGAAATGCACAGATATTCCACTATTGTAATATATCACCAAGGTGCTGGACCATTTCCACAGCTCCAGCAGTCAATTGGTTGTTGACACACCTCTCAACAGGCAGGATTGTGCAAGAATGCATAATATTTGGCCCATAATATTGGTGTGTGCATCATCCATCCTGTATTCCTCTAGTAAATCACTGTGATGATCTGAGGAGGTATGTCATGAGGTACTGAAACAATACATGACACTGTTCAATGTCATATATGTCAGATGTCTGCTAAAACAAACCCTGTAACCCTAGCAACCCATACATTACTGAGAGAAATAGTCACAATCATAGTATGGCCCACTGTCTCCCTGTTTTGATAGGCTATTTCCAGATTTCCTGGACCAACAGGTTGAAAGGTATGGCTGTAGCACAAAACAAACTGGACTAGAGTACAACAATCTCTGGAATGGAGTCCCACATTTACTATAGAAGGTCACACTGGGCATGCTCATACACTTAGAGAATTGTCAGTAGGATCTGAGAATTAACAGGCCTTTCCCACCAATTGTCAGTAGGCCTTTCCCACCCAGTGCACTTCCCATTGCCCTACTTTAGCAGTCCTGAAGATGTCTGTCACCATAGAAGTCCCTTTCATCAGGCCTCATCCCTATAAGCTCTATGGCATGTGCGATAACTGCATAACACAATAGTATAAATAAGTAGTTAGGTAGGAGGTTTAATCTCAGTCTTGGCAAATATAAACGTGTGCATGTGCGTGTGTTTATAAGTTAAACATTTTGGGTCAAGTCAAACCCAGTGCAATTCCCATTGCCCTACTTTAGCAGTCATGCAGATATCAGTCACCTTAGAAGTCCCTTTCTTCAGGCCTCAGTCCTATAAGCTCTGTGGTGCATGTGGAAACTGTGTAACACTATAGTACAAATAACTAGTTAGGTGGGAGTTCTAATCTTAGTCCTGGTAAAGGTGTGTGTGTGTGTGTGTGTGTGTGTGTGTGTGTGTGTGTGTGTGTGTGTGTGTGTGTGTGTGTGTGTGTGTGTGTTTTGGGTCCATCCATTGCCCTACTTTAGCAGTTCTGCAGATAGCAGTCACCTTAGAAGTCCCTTTCCTCAGGCCTCAGCCCTATAAACTCTGTGGTGCATGTGATAACTGCGTAACACTATAGTACAAATAACTAGTTAGGTAGGAGTTCTAATCCCAGTTCTGGCAAATGTGTGTGTGTATATATGTGTAGTTTAAAGTATTTTCTGGCCTCTCTCACCCAGTACATCACCCACTGCCATACTTTACAAGGGCTGGTGATGTTCCTCACCTTAGAAGTACCTTTGGACAGTCTTCACCCTATAAGCTCCGTGGCATGTGCGATAAATGTGTAACACTGTAGTAACAATAAATAGATTGGTAGGGGCTCTAATCTCAGTCCTGTCAAGTGTGTGTGTGTGTGTGTGTGTGTGTGTGTGTGTGTGTGTGTGTGTGTGTGTGTGTGTGTGTGTGTGTGCAAAAACAGTATCCTGTCTATGGGGGAGTTGTTCTGTTTATGTGAGAATCATATCCACTGGGGGGGTGGGTTTTGCTACTTTTTGCTGTTGCCCACCCAGTACATTTCCAGTGTCCATATTACAAGGCCCACAGTCGTCATCCATTGTAGAGGGACATAAGCATTGTGCCATGTGCGATAACTATGTGACAGTATGAAATAGATAAGCTAGGCAGCCTATCTAATCCTTGGATATCACCCCCAACTCAGGAATCATACACAAACACACTCAGGTAGGCAGCAACCCCTACACCAGTAGGTGGCCTGCAATCTGGCTCACAGATTGAACCCACAGTGTGAAAGCAGTAAGCTCCATATCAGACTGTTGAACAGTCACGAATTGAGTCCCACAGGCTGTAGACCTGGGTCCCCCTCATGTTTGGGGTCCACACCTCTGAGGACCAGCCCAATATGAAGTTGCCCTGGCTGACAATGTTTGCAGATGACTACAATGTGGGTGCTATTATTACCCCCCATATGAGGTTGACATCCTTCATAAAGGCCTCTCTGAGACCTATGACTGTTGTCAGAACCCTGAACATAAGCTCAATGCCAGATGATGTGCTGCTATCCCCTTTGGGTACGACATGGTTCCCATAGAGTAATACATTGATGGTGGTTCACTGAACACTGATGTTGGTATAAGGAAAATGGGAACACAGGTTGACAGTGAGCTCTCTGTTGACCACCACAGTGCCACGGTCTTCCTAAAGTTATTCCATGTGTCACTTCTCCTGACTAAGGGTGTTGAATCTGGGAAGTAAAAGGACAGTGTTTCCCTGTACTCTCCCTTCAGTAGGCCAATTAATGTGTACTATGCCCCATTTTCCATGTACCCCACTGGACACCTGCAACAACAGGAAAGGCTGCACATGTACCTCAGAAAGAGGATCTTAGGTACTACCCACATGCCCCATAGGGACAGACTACAACAACTCCAATGAATGTCTGTCTCATATTGGCTACTTAGGTGTGATCTCTGTCTGACATACACAGCCATGTCTGACGCAACCCTGTCAGGAATGCTACATCTGAAGAAACCAATCTGTCCACAAAACATGCCCCAGATACCTCAACCAGATCCTCACAATCCACAGAACATGCTGGAGGGACAGGTTCACAACCCAGACACTGGCCACACTATGGAATAGATATCACATACATGTCAGGCAGAGCACATCACAAGCCCTCTTCAAGAGAAATCAAGAGGAGTGGATGGGGAATAGAATACCCACTCTGGGGATCACTCCAGTAACTATACTCAGTAGACACACTGGAGATTATCGTCA
This sequence comes from Protopterus annectens, assembly GCF_019279795.1. Taxonomy (NCBI): domain Eukaryota; kingdom Metazoa; phylum Chordata; order Ceratodontiformes; family Protopteridae; genus Protopterus; species Protopterus annectens. The sequence goes on along the minus strand of NC_056733.1, from coordinate 273,630,948 downwards.
AGTGGCATGATACCAGTGTATTCCCATGGGCTATCCTTGTAAAGCCTCCATAGCCATTTGCCACATACACACCTATGAATGTTTGAACCTATGGATCTCAGTACTGTCAAATGTATGTGTGTGTGCATTAGAGTGTATAAACGTGCTTGTGAGTGTGTAACATGTGGGTGAAAGTAGTTGGTGGCCCATATCACTCAGTACAATTACCATTGCCATACCTTACAAGTGCTGTAGATGTTATTCACTATCTAGGTACCTTGGGACACTCCCCAACCTATAAGCTCTGTGGTGTATGCGGTAACTGCATAACACTATAATACCAATAACTATATAGCTTGGAATTCTAATATGAGTCCTGGCAAGTGTGTGTGTGTGTGTGTGTGTGTGTGTGTGTGTGTGTGTGTGTGTGTGTGTGTGTGTGTGTGTGTGTGTGTGTGTTTGTGTGTATTAGTGTGTGTATATGTGTAGGTTACAGTATTTTGTGGCCTTTCTAACCCAGTACATCACCCAATGTCATAATTTGCAAGGCCTGGTGATGTTTCTCAAATTAGAAGTACCTTTGGACAAGTGTCATACCATAACCTCAGTGGTGCATGTGATAAATGCATAACAATGTAGTAACAATAAATCAATAGGTAGGGGTTCTAATCTCAGTCCTGGCAAATATGTGTGAGAGAAGAGTATCTTGTGTGTGTTTGTGTGAGAATGGCATACATTGGATGGGCATGGTTTCATATTTTATGCCATGGTACACACAGTACACATTCCTAGGTCTACTGTATGAGGTTGACTGTTCACATCAACCATTGTGGTATATGTAGGCACACTTCAGCCCTATAAGCCCTGTGCAACAGCGTGGAATAGTATGGTACAAATAACAAGATAGGTTGGTCTGCTAATGTTAGTACCGGCAAGAGTGTGTGTGTGTGTGTGTGTGTGTGTGTGTGTGTGTGTGTGTGTGTGTGTGTGTGTGTGTGTGTGTGTATGCATTGGTGTGTATAGCAGTGGTTGTGAGTATGTACACTTGTATATGATACTATTATGAGTACTCTGACACCAAGTACAGCCACCATTGCCATACCCCACAAGGCCACGTCATGTTATTCACCCTGCAGGTACCTTATAACACTCATCACACTAGTAGTCCTGTGCCACCTGCAATAACCACATAATAGTGTGGTGCAGCAACTTGATGGGTAGGGGTTCCAAACACAACACTGGCAACTGTGATCCTGTGCGTGCATGTGTGTGTGTGTGTGTGTGTGTGTGTGTGTGTGTGTGTGTGTGTGTGTGTGTGCATGTGTGTGTGTCTGTGTGTGTGGTGTGTATGTGTGTGTCTGTGTGTGCGTGTGTGCGTGTGTGTGTGTGTGTGTGTGTGCGCGTGTGTGTGTGTGTGTGTGTGCATGTGTGAACAGTATTCTCTGTGTGTTTGGTAGACACAATATCCTCTGGGATTGAGGGTGTTAGCAATCTGAGCTGTGTTCCACCCACCACACTTACCATTGCCCACTCTACTAGAGCTGATGTCAACCACCATAAACTTAGCTACAACCCCTTAGCCCTATAAGCTGTGAAGCACATGCAAGAACTGTTACACAGAACTGGAAAATGTGTGCAGGTACAGCTGTACCTCGGTAATGACATGGTCGATGTGTTACAACACTGCCATACCCCTCAGTGGTGATGTCTGCAGGGCCACATCTTGCTGACACACAGACATCTGGAACACAGAATACAACATGTGAGAATACCTTCACATAGTGTTACTAACACTAATAATGCATCGTGGCTGAAAAGGTATACTCACACTCTGATGTGTACCCATTACAAATACCAGATGACATCACCTTACACAACATCAAATAGCTACACTCTACTAAAGCCACCCTGTGCATCGGACCCATATTAGCATGTCCCTGCATTGATGGTATGGATGACATGGATGTGGCACAGGTATCATCATATATACAGGGTATTGTGTGGGTTTGCCAGAAGCCTAGGCTGGGCCATATGGTTGACATCATGTGTGTGTGTTTGTTGGGTGTTCATTAAATGGGCTGTGCAGGGGTAGTGTGTGTGTGTGTGTGTGTGTGTGTGTGTGTGTTTGTGTGTGTGTATGTGTGTGTGTGTGTGTGTGTGTGTGTGTGTGTGTGTGTGTGTGTGTGTGTGTGTGTGTGTGTGTGTGTGTGTGTGTGTGTGTGTGTGTGTGTGTGTGTGTGTGTGTGTAGAGGTGACTTGTCTGATGGTGATGTGTGTGTGTTTGTATGAACACAGTCACACCATGTAGGTGCCCTACACAAGGGTATTTTGGACAGCTGTGGTCCATACATAGCAGGGTGTACAGTTCCCCGTCTCTGGCCATGGCCATGGGAACTGGGCCTGCCAAGGGTATCACTGGCATCACCAGGGCTAAATCCAGATGCAGTAATACTCCCTGATGGTGACTGCTGACTGCTGGATCCAAATCCCTGTTGGGATCGGCCAGGATCATGTGCCCATTGCCTGCTGTATTGTGGCATGGACAGCACACCCCCTTCAGTAGTGCTGGTAGTACTGCCAGTACAGGAATGTGATGGTGCATGGCCACATAGACCTTGAGCTGATCATGGTGCTGCCCTACATCCATGTGGCTGCTGGCCATCATCCGCCAAATACTCAAGCACAGATATTCCATGGCCAAGGATTGCCATGTTTTCCCCCCACCATCTATCCCATGACCTCAGTACGCTCACGGATGGCTGCAGTGAGTTCATGAATATCACCACAGACACCAGGGACATACTCATCCATGACCCAGCATACATGTCTGGTGTTACGTTCATTACATGCCTGTGCTCCCATGATGGCCCGAAACATGCATCTGGTGACTGCTGCTGTGGCACTTGCAACAGGGGCATAACGGGCTGCAATCCTCCTCCGAGCGCTCCTGGCCAACTGCCTGTGTGGGACCTCACCAGCACTCTGGCTATGGCTAGCACCTGCACCCTCATTTGCCATAGTCACCACAGTAGCCTGTTCCATGCCACCACCTGCCAAATGTCCATTATCTGTGGCCACTGGTGACAGGGTATGTGTGAGCATTGTGACTGTGCGGGGATGGAGTTGACAATAGTGGGATGCCAACCAATGGGACAGATGCAGCCCCTGACAACCTCACATGTGCCTCATTATGAGTATCATCATTGTCAGAGTCTGCAGAGACACTGACATCAGTGTTAGAGTGGGAGGGACCACAGCAACCATGTCCACCTGTAGGGGAAAACAACATATGTAAAGCACTACTGGTACCCTAAGATTTGCTGGCATACACACACACACACACACACACACACACACACACACACACACACACACACACACACACACACACACACACACACACATATACAGGTGAGGTGCCTCAAGGCATTACACAGACCTCACATTAACCGACTGGGGGCATTCATGACACACAGTCAGACAATAACATACACACTCTGGGCAGACCCTCACCATCATGCAGTGCAGCCCTTTATAATTACCATTACTACTAATATACACCTCTGGGATACATGAGTGGTGTTAGTAGGTGATGGCCCTTCACCTAGCACACACTGCGCCTATGTAAATTATTGCTGTTCACCTGTATAGCACTGTGGCAACTCCTACAGAACACACATCCCAACTGTACAGGGTTTTGCTGAAGGTCTACATGTGTGGATCATATGATTGGTCTGCTCCTCATAACTCCTTTGTTTGTCTGATACATTACTGGGTTGACCTGTGGATTGGTGCCAGTAATTAGTGTCCTAATTTGAGGTGCAGACAGCATAACCTGCAGTACATGTATGTTAAAACAAAGCTAGTTACTCAAATAACTTCCCAAGCTTATAGTGGCTATAGTAAGTGTACACACACCTGTTAACATGCCAGGTTTTTGTGATATATCACATGAGACCTCAGAAATCAGGTCATAACATTGCCATCATTTCATATGACATATAACCAATGCAATCCAACTGAAGAACATACTCATCATTTACAGGTATCATATGGTAAATGAAATAGGTACAATAGGCTGGTTGCATGAGTGTGCACTCCCTTAAAGTAATGCTCAGTTAAAGCAATGTAGGTGTGAGCTCTGACTCAGCCAGTGCAGAATGTTGCATGTGTTTTGGTGAAGCCATCCTTTTATTGATTTGTATTTATGGTTTGGGCTGTTGTTGTGTGGAAAGGTGAAATTCCTCACCATCCACAGCTATGTGGCAGACACCAGAAGGATTGGAGCCACAAGAGACCCGTGTTTGGAACTGTTCATAATCCCCTCTAACTTTGCTACAGCCCCAGTTCCAGCTTGTGAACAGCAAACCCAAAGCAGGACACTGCCATCAACATGCTTCACCATGTGGGTGTTGTTGCTGTGGTGATGTGGAATAGTGTTGCACCAAACACACCTGTCAGAATTGTGGCCAAAGAGTTTAACCATGGTCCCATATTACCATAACACATTTTTCCACTTGATTTTTGGAGACCAGATGTATTGTTTTCAGACTTTCACCAGGCTTGGATATTGTTTGGTGTGAGGAACTTTTGCCATTTTGCAACCCTACCCTATAGGCAGGACATATGGTGACCCTGGAAGATTGTTGTGACATGTAGTACACACCCAGTACTTCCCAGAGATTCCCACTACTTCTTCACTGTTGCTGTAGGGCTCCTGGCAGCCGCACTGGCCAGTTTTGGTCTTGTATTCTCATAGACTTTGGTGGGATATCCACTCCTTCAAAATGTCACTGTAGCCCCATATTTTCACCACCTTTGATGACTGTCTGCAATGTCTTCCATTGTATGTGCAATGCTGTGGAAAAGTTTTGGTACCCTTCTCCAGGCTGATACATCTCAAACATGTGGTCCCTTAGCAGCTTCATCAGCTCTATGTGAACCATGGCTGTTGCTGTAGCAGGCAACTGTGTATATGTTAGGATAATCCTTCCTGGTAGGACAGCTGACCATTATTTGCTGTTAATCAAAGAGTCTCTGTAATTGATGGCAGGTGTGTACCCAATAAGATGTACTGCTGTAGTTATATTGAAAGCTACCTCAACACGGTAGTAGCTTCAGCCTGTGTGCACATATGCATCTAGGTTGTTGTACTATTGTTATGTGTCATTATTGTTCCCCTAACACATTTGTTTGCTTTACAATTGACTTGTACAAGTTATAAGTCACATGAAAGGTTGGCAGTATTTTGAACTTGTCTATTGTGCTCTCATTTTTGTATGTCAGAAATACCTGGCATTCTAACAGGTGTTTACACCATTTATATGCACTGTATACCATTAATTTATACAATATGACCCTAGTTTTGGGCCTTTGTCCCCATTTTGTCAGTCTTTTTCCAGATGTCCTGCAATGACAGGTTGTGAGGTATGCTACAGATAAGTGACATCTCCTGCAAATAGGCCCCTGTGATGACCACCGTGATGCAATGCAGTAAACACCACCACAAGTGAACATGCAGATATTGCCAAATGGCTGAGTGTAACAGTTGTGTGCACGGTCACATGCATTAACTTTAGCATGCCTTGGGTACTGGTGAGCCACAACAGGAAAATTCTATACTTACTGGCTTCAGGCTGCTGTCCCATGTGCAGCCCAGAAGGACCTATGTAGTTGTGAGGGAGAGGTATTGTCAGCAGATTCACATTAGGCATTGGTACAAGATGAACGCTACATTTCTGCACAGGTACAATACACACTATGATATTACACAAGTTGCTGTCCTTCACTATAGATGTGCACTTGTGTGGATTACTAAGCCCCACCCACTAATCCATTTTGCACTGACATAGCCATCTAGAGACTCTATAGAAGACAGTTTAAATGCTACCTCAGTACATTGATGTGCACTTTGGCCTTACCTAGATGCTCCTCGCCTATTGCCTGGATGCCACCTACCTCCATGACTGCTGTTTCCCGTGTTTGAATTTGTGTGGGAGCTACCCCAAGGTTGGCAAGGAGCTCCTTTTTCACTGTAACTGGGGCCTGTGTGGCTGGCAACCCACCAGTAGCAGTACGGTCCCTCGCTACAGGAGCAGCCCTTTGCCAGGCATGACATATTAGGTCAGTTGCTCTATGCCTGACCTGATCATATGTGGGTCCATGGTGGCCCAAGATGTTCACTCTGGGGATGATCTCATCCCACAGGGCAGTCCGCTCCCACAGATTTTGCCAGCTACGGCCAGAAAGAATGGCATAGTTTAAGATTACAGCTTCTATGATGGCTGCTGTCTCTGCATCGGTGTAAGGCAGTTGCCGCTTCATGGCACCTGGAAGACATAAACAGAGAAACACATCACAGGACCTCAGACATTGCCCAGAGTTCTTTACAGAGCCAGCACATGAATATGGACTATCATTAGCCACCACTTACAAACACATCATACCCCTGTACCTGGCAACACTGTATGAACATGCATTGTACTTCTGGTCCTGATGTGTCATGTTCCCCCTAATGAGGGACAATACATTGCATAAACCACCATTCATCATTCATGTTTGTGTAGAGGGATGACAGTGGCCATGTTCCTCGCAGATAGGATGTCAATGGTACTCAGGCTTTGCTTGCATAAAGTGTATAATGGAGCTGGAAGCATATGCCTGAGTTCATGTAGGATGCAGACAGGAATGTTATCAGGCCCCAAGGGAACTTGATTTTGTTAACTTTGATTAGGCAGTTTGCACCTGATCCATGATGATGAGGGGAGGGGTGCATGTGCTGTGCATATCCACCTATACTGATGGTGAGCCAAGGGGGATGACTTTTGCCTTAAACCTGTCTGCAGCAGGTTGTCTGTAGCTATGGTGTGTGTATATGTGCTGTGATTAACCACCATTACAGGGTGGGTTGGGTTGCTGCCTCTGAGACTGCAGACATATGCGAAGATGGCATTGTGATTGCCCTTAGTGGATGTGTCCAATTTGTATTCATAGTTAGCCTTACAGTAATCCACCTGTGACCTAATATGCTTGTTCAGACAAAGGGTGACATGCTGCCCAGTTGGTGCTTGCTCCTACTTTGCCCTGTACAGCCAATATAGCATCACATTATGTGCTTTGTGCATTGCTGCTGTCCAGAAAAGTAGTTTACTGTACTATGGTGGAGACAGGTTTTGCAAGTAAGGTATTGCTGAGGCCATACAGCTATGTGGGTGGTCATATATCTGTAGTAGGCATGGACACAGGGTCAGAACACAGCTGGCCACCTCTACAATTTCAATGTTATACTCATGCTTATTATACTAAACATGTCTGTTTCACGGCAATGCCAAAACTAGTAGCTGTAGAAGTGTAACTCTGTTGGATGCACAGAAACTAAGGTTACACATGCGTACAACATGTACAGCTTATTTACCTGATGTTTTGGATCTCATGTCAGTTGTTATGAGGCAGCCAGGTACACCAACCCATGCATACATATGCACAAGTAATACCTGCTATACATTTATGTTCTATGTCAGTATGGCACACTATAATTGCAGTCTTGCTGCTCAGTCAGTCATGTTAACCTGTTAGGGCAGGACATCTGGCGTACACCGCACATACATGGTGGGCTATGGGCCACAATTAGTGACACTTTCTTCATATTGCTGTAACACACATTTATCATTTGATAGTGCAGTAGCCTTTGCATTCACAGACATACCATGGAAGATGTCTGATGCTCATAGCCATGCAGAGAGGAGAAAGGCCAGGAGTGTGGTAGTGAGGGTAGGAACTTTTAATGTTGTGAGTATGACTGGTATGGGGACAGACTAGCTGATATGCTGGACAGAGGAAAGGTGGAAATATTGTGTGTGCCAGAGACCAGATGGAAGGAGTGTACAGCTGTGTGTATTGGAGTCGGGTACAAATAGTTCTATCATGGTGTGTATGGGAGGGGAACTGGTGTAGGAGTTAACCTGAAGGAATATTATGCTAAGAGTGTTTGTGGAGGTGCTAAGAGTGTTAGGTAGAGTGATGTTTAGGAGGCTGGGAAATGATGGTGTAATTATGACAGTTGTTAGTTCATATGCTGTGCTAATTGCGTGTGTGATGGATGAGACAGACGTACTTTGGTGTGGTTGGATGAAGTGTTGATGAGTGTACCCAAGGGTGAGAGAGTGGTGATTGGAGTGGATTTCAATGGGCATGTTGGTGAAGGGGACAGAGGGAATGCAGAAGTGATAGGTAGGTATGGAGTTAAGCAAAGGAATGCAGAAGGTGAGATGGTGATGTAGTTTGCAACAGAGGTTGGACATGGCTGTGGTGAATACATAGTTTTACAAGACCAAGGGGCATAGGGTGACATACAAGAGTGGAGGAAGATGCACACAGGTGGATTATCTCCTATGCAGGTGGGCCTGTTTGAAGGGGATTGGTAACTGTAAAGTGGTGACAGGGGAAAGTGTAGTTAGGCAACATGGAATGTTGGTCTGTGGGATGACGTTGGTGATCAACAAGAGGGAGAAGAGTGTGAAGGCAGCACCATGGATCAAATGGTGAATACTGAGAAAGGGTGATTGTGAGGTTGAGTTCAGGGAAGAGTTAAGACAGGCAGCGAGTGGCAGGGAAGACTTAGCAAATGTCTGGGTAACTACATCCAAGCTAGTAAGGGAGATGAGTAGAACGGGGCTTGGTGTGACATCTGCGCAGAGGAAGGAGGGCAAGGAGACCTGGTGGTGGCATGAGGAAGTATAGGGGAGTATACAGAGAAAGAGGTTGGCCAAGGAGAAGTGGGATTGTCAGACAGATGAAGAAAGTAGACAGGTATGTAGGGAGATGGGTGCATGGCATAGAGAGTGGTGGCAAAGGCTGAGGATGGGGCATCTGAAGGGTTGTATGTAAGGTTGGACACCAAGGATGGGAAATAGGACTTGTACCAATTGGCTAAACAGAGGCATGTAGCTAGGAAGGATGTGCAGCAAATAAGGCTGATAAAGGATAATGGTGGAAGTGTACTCACAAGCGAGGAGAGTGTGTCGAGCAGGTGGAAACAGTACTTTGATGGGCTGTTGAATGAAGAGAATGAGAGAGAGAAGGTTGTATGATGTGGATATGGTGAATCAGGACATGCAACAGATTATCAAGGGGGAAGTAAAGATAGCTATGAAGAGGTTTAAGAATGGAAAGGCCATTGGTTCAGATGACATACCTGGCATGGAGGTGTTTAGGACAAATGGTAGTGGTCTTTTTAACTGGATTGTTTACTGTAATCTTGGAAAGTGAAAGGATGCATGAGGAGTGGATAAAATGTGTTTGGGTACTGATTATGAGAATAAGGGTGGTGTGCAGAGCTGTAGTGACTACAGAGGGATAACATTGATCAGTCACAGCATGAGGTAATGGCAAAGGGTTGGTGGAAGCTGGGTTAAGAAGGGAGGTGAGGATTACTGATCAGCAGTACAGTTTCATGCCAGGAAAGAGCAGTACAGATGCAATGTTTGCTCTGAGAAGGTTGATGGGGACATACAGAGAAGGTCGTAAGTAGCTGTTTTGTGTCTTTGTGGACTTAGAGAAAGTATATGACAGGATGCCTAGAGAGGAGTTGTGGTATTGTATGAGGTGGTCAGGAGTGACCAAGGAATCTGTAAGAATGCTACAGTATATGTACAAGGCTAGTATGACAGCGGTGAGTTCTGCATTGGGAGTGACAGGTGCATTTAAGGTGGAGGTGGGAGTACATCAGGGATCAGCTATGATCCCTTTCTTATTTGCAGTGGCGATGGATAGGTCAACAGACATGATCAGACAGGAGTCCCCGTAGACTGTGCTGTTTGCAGATGACATTGTGGTCTGTAGTGACAGTAGGGAACAGGTTGAGGAAACCCTGGAGAGGTGGAGGCATGTTCTAGAGAGTGGAGGAATGATGGTCAGCAGGACTAAGATGGAATATATGTGTGTGAATGGGAGGGAGGATAGAGGAATGGTGCAGATGCAGGGAGTACAGTTTGCAAAGTTGGATAGGTGCAAATACCTGGGAAGAACAGTTCAGAGTAATGGTGAGTGTGGGGGAGAGGTGAAGATGAAAGTACAGGCAGGATGTGGGTGGTGGAGATTGTGTCATGAGTGATATGTGACAGACGAGTACCATTAAGAGTGATAGGGAAGGTTTACAAGATGGTAGTGAGACCCGCTATGTTATATGGGTTGGAGGCATTGGCACTGATAAAAGAGGCATGAGTCAGAGCTGGATGTAGCAGAGTTAATGATGTTAAGATTTGCACCGGGTGTGGCGAGGGTGGACAGATTAGTAAGATGTATGTTAAGGGGTCAGCCCAGGTTGGACAGCTTGGGGACAAAGATGGAGAGTGGCAGGATTATGTTGGTTTGGACATGTGATGAGGTGGTATGCTGAGTATATTTGGGAAAGGATGAGGCTGCCAGGTAAGAGGAAGAGAGGAAGGCCTGAGATAAGGTGTATGTATGTGGTGATAGAGGACATGCAGGTGGTTGGTGTGACACAACGAGATGCACAGGACTGGAAGACATGGAGACAGATGATCTGCTGTGGTGACCACTAATGGTTACAGCCAAAAGAAAGAGAAGGTGATGTTGTAATGTCAGTTTTCACAAGTTTACATTTATTTGCCAGACATAACACAACTCTTGATGACATAACTACAAATATGAGGCACACATGTGGTCAATGTGCCTAACACTAGACAGTTGAATGGTATGAGCTCGGTATATCACATGCAGTTCAACACACACAGCTGTGACAGTATTTCAGTATGCGAATACCCTGTATAGGTCCATCACATGTCTGAGACAAACATGTATATCATATGTGTATTGACAATTAAGATATGGATATCTGTGACATCCCAGCTGGCCTGGCAGTGTCACAGGCAGTATTTTGCAACACACACTCCGGTAGTGGTCATATGTGAGCCATCCTTCCCTGGGGTGACTCAGGGCCCTGAGCTGTGTTCTATGTCACTGCAGACAGACACAGATGTTGTGGCCATAGGTTCGGCTCAGCAATATATCAGTGCAGCATGTGTTGTTGAGACATAATATTGTTTGAACTTCCTATTTTCCACGTTTACATACCCTCTACTACATTCCATTACGTGCTTAATTGTTTGACATACCTGTGCTTTTTTTTTTTTTTCGGTTCAATTGGTATAATCCATCTGTTTAAGTGTGTCTGTCTTGTCTGTTTGTTTGCTTGTTTGCTTGTGTGTGTGTCTCTCTCTCTCTCTCTCTTTCCCTCTCTCTCTGAGAGAGATGTAAGATATACATGTGTTTTGTACAGGCAGCAGCTTGCCTTTTGTACGTAATGCGCATGAGCAGCTGATGGCCTATGCACCAGTTGGAGTCCCCCACTTGCTAATTGCATGTAGAACAGCTGTGGTATCATTCCCATACCCAATAGCAAGGAAACACAACTGAGTACTTCATGTAGGCGTTGCCCCTTTTCCTTGCCTATGAAGAGGACTTCATGGAGATGTGTGGCAAACGCATCTATATCAAGTACGTAAATATTGAACACTTACACCATCGAATATTCACATACTCGAAGAAGTTATTGAGGGGGCTGTGCCCCCCCCACACCCCCCTCTAAATATATATTCTTACTCTGAGACAGCACTACAGTGAGGAAAGAACAAAAATCCCAATCTTCACTGTGCTACAAAAAAAATTCACGAACTTCGAGTACGTGAATATCTGACAGTGTCAGTTTATGATATTCATGTACTTAATGAAGTGATAGGGAGCCAGACAAACAGCATCACAGTGGGTTGTTGGAAATACCTCTCACAACAAACACTGTGGAGACAGCCCATCAAACTGGGGGAGAATGTTCCAGACATAGGGACAGAATGTAAGTATTGCTGTTATACGGTTGAAGTAATGCTAGTTTGACAGGGTTTGTGTGGATATTGCTGCTCTGCATGAATTTAAGTCTAATAGTGTTATGTGGTTAACATAACTCTCAACTGTAGGGCTATCTGAAGACTGGCCAGAGTTTGGACTCTGATCATTATTATTATTATTATTAGTCAGTAAATGGTAGCATCCATGTGTGTTTCTGACTTCATATCCCTCAGAACAGATATGTTGCAACAACCCTGTTACTCCAGCAACTTTCTCAGTTTATAACAGCAATATGTCAATAATGCCCTTGTGATTGGACCTCTGCCCCCTAAGTATGTCAGGCTTTGTCCAGATGTTATGCTGTAAGAGGTGGATAGGTATAGTATATCATTATATAGTGACTTCATTCCTGACATCATCCCGGTGATGTATCAGACTGCAAGATATGTTATGTGTAGGAGGCCTTATATATGAGGACAAAGCCTGGACGCTCTGTGGGACTCTATACAGTAGAGAGGACTGTGTATTTCTGGCAATTATTGACAGACTGTCAGGATTGTGTAGCAGTGTATTGAGAATGTGTTATTTGGCCTATGTAGGGAGGGGGGTAGATATAAATGTTTTGGGTCCTTTTCTATCTGCAAGCACTCTCAAAATCATGCAAGTGAGATAAGGTGTATGGACTAAACCGAATAATCCATAAGCACCCAAAAAGAAAGTCCAGCACCAGGGAAGTTTGAAAGAACAATACTTTATTGTGGCAACCCAAAAATGTAAAGCAGACTGGTTTTGGCAGTAACAAAGCCACTGAGGAAGGCTTTGTTACTGCTGAAACTGGTCTGCTTTGCATTTTTGGGTTGCCACAATAAAGTATTGTTGTTTCAAATTTCCCTGGTGCTGGACTTTCTTTTTGGGTCCTTTTCTATCTGACTTTGCATGCTGGTACATTTTCTGGTGCTATATCAGCTCTATATGTTTGTAGGGGCAGACTGACACATGTCCCATACCACAGTCAGGCATCAGATTACACTGTGAATTGGGCCAGTATATGTAGGGGTAGTGTGTGAGTGGCAAACATGCTGATGATTTTGTTCACTCAGTCAATATACTCTACTGTTCATGTGACTTACCAGTATGTCACTTTGAATGTGGTGAGATTGGTTATGGGTATGCACTTTCACACTGGTATCTGTCAGTGCTGTTACATCCCTGTAGTGCTTGATATATTTGCAATTACGTGTGTTCCCCATAGTAAAATTAGGTTAGTGTTGTGTCAGTCTGCCTGTAGTTTAGACAGTACTTGGTGACATGCCTAGCAGCTCAGTGTAGTTTCCCTACTGTGATGTTATATCCAGATATTTATCAGATGCACTGTTGCCTGGCCCTCATATGTGTTGTGTATGTCTGACACATCAGTGGGATTATGTGAATATTTATGTCAGTAACTAGTGGGGAGTAATTTGGTTTTGGACTTGGGGTATTCCAGTCAATATATGTTACAACAGACAGGAGGGTGTTATGGCATCAACTGTGTCAACTTATCTACTCCATTATTTGGGATATGTTTCCAGTTTCATGGCTTTACCCCCCCCCCTTGTCAGGCTTGGTCCAAATTTATTGCACTAAGGGGTCTGGGGATACCTCTCAACTGGCCAGATTGTTTCAGACTGTCCAGGTTTATTGCTCATATTTTTTTGTGGTCAATCACTGTGATGATGTGAGGATTTCTGTCAGTAAACAATGGCATGCATTTCAGTTTCAGAACTCACATCCTTCTGAACATGTATACTGACACAACCCCTGTTGCTGTAGCAAGATTCTACATTTATAACTGCAGTACATGCCTTATGTCCCTGGTATTGGCCCATTGTCCCCCCATTTTGACAGCCTTTGCCCAGAATTCTTGCACTAAGAGGTGGAGAGGTATGGTGCTGGATATGGCTCCACGACATGTTAGGAGCACACACACACACACACATATATATATATATATATTAGATATATCGATACTGATATATATATATATATATATATATATATATATATATATATATATATATATATATTTCTTTTTTGATTTATATAACAATATATATGTATATATTATATATGTATTTGTTTTTTATATATAGCTCCATATATCTGCTGGATATACTTTTTCATATTTATCTGTCACCATACACATCTATATATGTATATTTATATATACTAAACATGTCTGATTCCACAGTGTTTGTTCCCTACTATTCTTTACCTGTAGTGAATGATATATTTGAAAAAGCAGCATTCATTATTACAGCTCAGATGGTGTAGCTGTGCATTGCTATGACTATGGTGTACAGTGTCCTTGGCAGGGCTGATTATTTTGTTGCTGGGCAGAAGAGTGGCTGATGGAGACAGGGTGATTAAGTCAGTTTTAAGCAGTTGTAAGCAGGTTTGTGCGATGGTACGTGATGCCAACACACAGTTAAATGGGAAACTGCTTAACCTGTGTAGGCATCGCTTATCATCTCGCAAACTCACTTACTGCCACTTACTGCTGCTTACTACAGCTTACTCCTGCTTACCCCCATGCTAATTTCTTTAAAAGAAAAGAAAAAAATGGGTGATAGGAAAATTGTGAAAAAGGGGGGGGGGCATGCAGATTGAAAAACAATATGAAAGATAGCTAGGGATGTGCAGGATGGGTGTAGGGAAGGTCCATAGCTGTCCATTTCTGATACAACAACAGCTGTGCATTTGTACAGAATTCGGAGGTGAATTTGGACATTCAAACTCCTGAGAGAGGGGTGAGGACAACAGTAATGTGTTGTTAAGCCAATCAGACCAGATTACATGTGTGCAGTGGACATGTGTGTGAAATGGACAGCTATGTATGGAGCAACATTTTTGTTTTGGGAACAGATTGCCCTTTTTTTTTGTTATAAGGTGAGAGTGGGATGTTGGGGAAGGATAGGTATATTTGGGGAGGTAAGTTGGGTAGGAAGACAGACAAGACAGCAGACAGGGGAGGTATATGACACATGTGGGGGGTAAACACCTTGGACGGGGAGAGTGGCTGGGAATTGGATGCCCACTAGCCTCCAAATGGATACAGTAGGACTGAGGTCCCCACCAATTCGCAGTCACCACTGCACCTTCACGGCCCCAAAGGTGGCTGTGCTGGTGCCTGAGCAGGAGGGGCAGGCTGACCCTCAGGATGCACCACATGACCCTCAAACTGGTGTAGCTGATCTCCGAACTTCTTTTGAAGCTTTCTATGCACCAATTCCCAGACCTGACTATGGGTGATGGTGTTCTGTATGTGCCCACTCCCAGGGGGGGACAAGACCCATCCCCTGAGGCAGTTCCACCTGAAGGTGGTGCAGGACCAGCAGACGAGGAGGTCCTGGGTTGGGTCCCAGATGCGCCTGGGCCCAGTGCCATGGCCAGTTGAGTTGGGAAAGATGGATCTGATGGGATTGACCTTCCCAGATGTGCTATGGTATTGAGGTCTTACAGCATATATTGGTTAGTCATGAATGGCACATTCCAGGATTAGCTATAACAGCATGCATGCATGTTCCCATTAACCCAAAACAACAGATCTGAAACAGTTGCATAGCAGACAGAACCCATGCATATACCGATCCACAGTGGGCATTATAATGGCATGCAGGTTACACTGATAGCAACAGGCCAGCAATGATAGTATTTGGACAGGGAACATTAATAATCAAATGTTTACATATTTGTAGAACGATAGGACACATGTCCCAACAGTAGGTTTGGTGAAAAACATACCTGTTGATTTATGTGTTTAGAGTATTGGTGCAGATAGGATGGGGGAAAGATAGATGTCAATTAACAGCTGTATAGGCTTCAATTGCTCAAAACTTTAATGATCATTGCTCTAATCATTACTCTCCAGGTATTACCTCACTTTGCATCGATCTATGGCCTTGGGTTGGACAGTGGTATGTTTGCACACAGTGTATAATTACAGCCTTCTTACAGCTCATTTATACCTTTTACTACCTGGCGGACCTGTGGAGGAAATTTCTGTTAACACTACCTGACTGTTTCTACCCATATTCACATAGTCAAGGTTACATATGTGCACCCATACTGTGTGTGTGTGTGCGTGTGTGTGTGTGTGTGTGTGTGTGTGTGTGTGTGTGGGTGCGTGTGTGCATGTGTGTGTGTGTGTTACTGCCTTGATTTCTATCGGTCACCCTGGGTGTTGGTGGCAGTGACCACTAGCTGTGACACTTGAGGGACATTTCTTGGAGGAGACTACTTGGTGCATGTACTTATCTTGTTGTCATTTGTAGCCTTGGGGCTGAACAGTGTGTGTTTTACACAGTGTATAATTACAGCCTTCTTACAGCTCATGTATACCTTTCTTACCTGGAGGACCTGTGGAGGAAAGTTCTGTTAATACCTGACTGTTTCTACACATATTCTCATATTCTTGGGTAAGATTATGCATACAGCTTAATACCACTCCCAGGATTCAAATTTTGCCTGTCTGTGCAAAAAGGAACAACAAGGTTGTGTTTCATAACAATGAGGTACTGGGGAACTGCTGTTTCTTGCTTGACTGTTTTCTGCATAATAATCTCTTGTTTGGACAATCTGCCTTGTAATTCTGACATTCATGCATGGCAGATAGTTCTTATATGGTGTATTCATACCTTCACATATTAGAGTATGGAAAACAATGGTTAACATAACATTACTATTCAGGGATCAAATCTTGGTGCATGGAACATTTCTTATAGTTAATCTGTTTTACAACTCCACAATCTTTGTCAGATGAGCCTCAATTAATTAATGCTGTCAGAGCCATAGTTGCTGTGCAGAACCTGTACACATTTAGATGCATGCTCCCACATACCAAAGTAAATACAACAGTCTGGGGTTTTGAGTTTTATTGACAGGTGCTGATACTTTTATTGATATATATCCTGTACATAATTATTACTCTACTAACGTCTTGTTTATTCAGTACAAACAATACACATATTTAACTACAGGAAGCCTTTCTATTTATTTGCCCTGACTACTGCAAGCTGGATATGTACTCACCAGCTTCATGACGCAGCCTTAGCAACCTGCTAGTGTAGGCGTCCATGTTCACAGCCCTCTCATCTGCAGCTGTGCAGGAGATAGAGATACATTTATGCATACCTATCCATCTCATACTTAGGCTGGACTTTGTTACACAATAATTGATGCAGATACTTACACACTGCTGGGATATTCTGTGCCCAAGCATCTTGGATCCACTGGCCAAGAGGTCCCTCTTTCTTTGCTTCAGGTCAACATAATGGTGCAGAACCTGCTTTCCAGTCCAAGAGATACCAGTAGCACTGGTAAAGGTCACGTGTGAGATGGTCCCAGGCCTCCGCTTTGTATTGCCAGCCCTGGTACTGGTCCTGCAGCAGTCTCCCTTCATGGTCTTTTATAAGGAGTCCAACCATGACCCTGGACTCCCGAATGCCCCAACACTGCTCACGAAAGTGCACACCCTCACCAACGCCAGCCATAGTGCCTGCAGTGATCAGCTACAACTGGTTATGGTTGTATTCCTGCCTGTGGAGTTTAAATAGGGCTGGACTCCTGCCCTTTGCTGTGATTGGCTGATTTTGAATATGCTGAGCTAAGCTAAGTGACGAGCAAACCTGCTTAGCTAAGATAAGCATTGCTTAAAGAGGTAGATGCTAAGCACTGCTACCAGTGTGCAAATCCACTTAGCTACACTTATTATTGTTAAGCATTTAGATTTAAGTAATGCTTACACTGGCTAAGCATAGTTGAGCAAAATTTTGCATTATTCAGCTTTCATTTTATGGACTATCAGGGTTGTGAGGTTGATTCCTTACTAATGACATCTTATAATATGTAGGTTTACCTTCCATAACACCTCTCTGTGTGCTTTCATTACATTATATTCTTTTGTGGCTATATTGTATGGGACACTTGTGTTTATATGGGGTTTCACATCTGTACTATACTGACACCTCACATTTGGACCTGCTATACTACCCTGGTTAACAAATATATATATTATTCACTACCAATTTATAAAAAAATATATATTTTAGTTCTGCTTTCACATATAAAAATGAATGGACTGCATTGGGGGTTGAACCATGAATGATTGCAAGTAAGTGAAAGCTCTAACCACTACACTATCTCACTTTGGCTATTTTGGCTGTATAGTTCTATTTAGCTCCTACGAATGTTTAATCTATGCTGAACACAGCTGAGTGACATGCACACCTGCTCAGCTACGCTTAAACTTTAGTGGTGAGGGGAAAATATATAAATATTTGTTTTATTTTTATTAGTTTAGGGATATGCACATAGCTAAGTCATACCTTTCCATCTCTTAGAGCATAACATCTGGACAAAACTTAACATGATGGGGGGACAAAGAGGGACAGATTTTAAATATTGCTCTTACAAACTTAGAAAGTTGATAGAATAATAGGTTTTGCATTAGCATGACTTATTTGAAGAATGTGGAGTCTAAGACTCAAATGTTTGTCATTATTTAATGACTTTGAGCCTCAGCTCTTTGCCAGAACAGTAGGAGGAACACACCTAACATATGTGGCACAAATCTGGACATTCTGCAAATATCTGTTCATTTGGGGGTATGCTAACAGTGTCCATGGAGACTGTTTTTGTTTTCAAAGTGCTGTACAGCACTTCCTGAGTGCAGGGGGCGTGCTTACTGTGTGAGCACTGCTCGGACATGCCCTCTGCACTTGTTCATGGATCATGCTTGTGCAGGTTATACAGCAGCGCACCTTCATGAATATGCAAGGTGCACTACTTTGCTGCACTGGCACGATCCGCTCCATGCAAGAATAGACTTACTCTTGCACAGAGCTTTCATGAATCCCAGTGTTCTCCATTATTGCCTCTGAGTCACTCATACAAAATTGTCTCAATATGGATAGTTACAAAGCATATTCCTTGCAAGCAGCACACATCTCTACATAGTGTCTCTACCACTGTAACTCTTTTTTAAAAAGTGAAAGATTCCTTTAGCACAAAATTAAAAGAATATATTAATCACATTATTGCAAGTTATTTTCATATGTTCTTAAACTCTAATTACATTTGTATTTCACCTTCCAAAACACAAAAATAATTATATACAAAAATGAGCAACTTTTATTAAAGTTTGCTCGAGTGTAAGTGCTGCAGTTCATCTACAGTTAAAAAATATGTTCTTTAAATGTTTTAACTCTAATGTTACAAACATATTTCTTCAGTATAACTTCACAATTCTCACACTCCTGCTTTAAGTATATTTTTTAAATTGTCAGTAGCCACATATCTATTTTTGGTAATAACAGCTCCCTTGTAACTATGGAAACAAATCTAAGCCAAGTGTCTAGGGTTCAGAATAACAGCAAGCAGAATTTGAAAATTAGATTCAAGATTCTCTTTCCTTGCTTATGTTCTGTTGCCAGGGTATCCAACTATATGAGGGCAAAATATACAGTGTATGAAGCTGGAAGGGAAGCATGAGAATGAAAATCATTGCTGTGAGTTGTTTTTTTAACTGACTGGTAAAGTTGAGGCAGAAAAATGGACCGGATATTTAGAAGTGAAAAGAAAGTTCATGTAAAATTGAGTCAGTTATCTCATTAAGGAAAATAAGATTATAAATTAAATCTTGCATTGTGGAATGTACTTCCTTGTGTGGAGTAGTGACAGATACAGACTTCATAGAAGAAGCTAACTTAAGAAGCCAGAACACATGCATGGAGACGTCATAGTTCAGCTATATACAGTAGGAGTTCTCACTGATAAGGGAATCTCCACTGCAGAGAAAGAAACAATGCTTCTGGAAAGTCAGCAGTCATGCAACGTCTTTTCCATAAACTCCAGAGTATGAACTCAGTGGGTTTATGATCACTGCAAAATACTCAGGCTACAAATGCTGCTCTGTATTGTGAAAACAAACCTTCCCCTTGCATTTCTTACAGGGCTACACATTAATATGGAGTATATCCTTTATATTTAAAGGCTAATCAGTGCAAGGTTATGTTATTTTAGATCATGCTTCCAACTCTAAATTTATGTGAGGTACCTTGCAGGTGCAATGGAAAAGAAATCATTTCCATGGGGTATAGAAACAGAGCCTTGACTATGACTTAGGCAACCCGGGACCAGATAAGAGTCCAAGTACCTGAGGAGTGGACAAGTGGAAAAAGAATGAAGGGACTGAACCTGTTCAGCTCTTCTTTGGGGGAGGGGTGCATGCTGACGGATGTATCCTTTCTTTGATTTCCATGTTGGAAACCAGACAGTCAACAGAGGCATTTGATTCAAGAGGGAAAAGAACATCTCTAGGCTCACATCTTTGATAGAAGCAAGTGAGAGTGACATGTTGTATCCACTGCATGCCTAACACTAGAAGCAGCAATGGTATGTGCACGAAAAGGCTAGAATTCAAACAGCACCCCTCCATGTATGATGGCACTACTCCTGGAGTTTGACTCTTGTCCTAATTCTAAGGGGAACAACTGGGCCACAGGGATGTCACTTCTAGGGAGACAAGTAAATCAATGTAATGAGTGGTGGGGGCTTGATTTTCAGGTGTGAGGTTGGGAGAAAAAAATATATGTGCTGAAGAAGTTAAAATATATTAGAACTTTTATTTTACCAGTATACTTGGCCAAAGTGCCTTTTTACTAGTGCCACACTGGTAATCTGAGTTCAACAATTAGCCAGAGCAAGATAATGGGTTTGATTATGCATCCTAAAATGGCTCTTGTACTGGGCCGTGGACATCAGTGGTAGAAACAGTAACTGAGTAGATGTGAGGTGACAGACAAATATGCAGCAAAATATCTTTTCATCTGCCACATACACGTATATCCAAAAGAAAATGGTGCCTGTGATCTGGGTGGGGCTACATTCTCACAGAGGATTACATGCCCTTAAACAAGAAACTGCTTGCCAATTCTAGTATGTTTAGATGAAGGTTAAATAGTAGTGACAATAGAAAATGAATGAACTTGGTGGCTGATGCTGGAATTTCCAATGGCAGCCAAATAGTAATGATTTTTAAATATGTGAAAGGAATGGATTTATAAACATTTTTGACCATTAAAGATGATTTGTATTTTATAAGAATGAGCATTTTGTTACATAAAAAAAGTCTCAAAATATGCAATTCCATTTGGAAAATATCAGTGACCTCTCTAGAAATTGTGATTCTCCTAGATGAATCAAATAATTGAATAAGGAATTAAACAAAAAAAAGCATAATAGTTGACACAGTGGGTTGTGACTTCTGTATTTGCACATCAGATAATATAATCTTGCATAATCTTATAAAAACAATCCAAATAAGCCTGCTGAAAGAAATTATTACAGCAGCTCTGATACTCTTGTACCTTTACATTACAGAAGTCTGTCTTTCAACCTCTGTTCAGCATAAACATAAAAACATTGGTTTTAATGTTGAGAAGTGGTCCCACGTGTGCTGAGATGTCTGGAATTATTCAAAATTAGTGCAGCTCCACAGTTTGTTTCAATAATGTTAAGTAGTACTGCATTATAAGTATGACACAAGTGGGCAACATACCTCTTAACTCTACAGCTTTTCGCAAGATGTCTACATTTTTGCCTCATATCTTTTTTGGTCTGTTCTCGTAAAATTTGTGGTTTCTTGGCAAAAAGTAGGATTTTAGAATACCTTCACTGTTGCTAAGACTTGTAAGCTCTTGTTTCAGAAAAGTAATACTCCACCTTCAGGATAACAACACTTCCTACAAATCTCATGCAACTGCAGAGCAGCATGACACACGTCTGAACTGTACTTCGTTGTGAAGAAGTGCACCTTGTTTTGTTTAACAACTCCATTTTTAGTACGGAAAAAGTGCCACACATTCGATGTTAACATTGTTAAGGAAACATTTTAGGCGCATAATACCGAATCCTAGTTTTGCCTGTTAGTAAAACATTTTACAAGTATATTTCAATGACTTTTAACCAAATTAAACCATTGTTCTGTATTCATGACTTGAAAAGTTGACAACTATAAACCCCAAACAAGCATATAAGCTTCTCACTGTTTCACATGCCCAGAAATAGAGTCCACCCCTTTAAATGTCCAGAGTTGCACTTCTTTATGGAAATGCATATATATCTGTGTGTGCATGTATGTCACATGTATATATATATATATATATATATATATATATATATATATATATATATATATATATATATATATATATATATATATATATATATATATATATATATATATATATATATATATATATACTCCAAATATGTATGAACACTCTGAAATATGATACAATAATTTGAAGTACATTTTATTAAATTGCAATTATAATTATAATTACACTCTAGCCTTTAATACCCCTCTATTCCTTTCATTCCAGAGAAGATACCAGGGCAAACTACCTCACTTCTTTTATAGAAAATACTTCTTTCCTTAGCTATACTCTTCCAGCTTTCAGAATCCACTATCACTGAATTTTCTACTGTCCTGCAATTTCTTGTTTCCTTCTTCATTGCTACTTCCCCACTACCTGACATCTATAAAATACAGATTCCTGTACTTAATTATGCTGTACTTCACTTTATCCTCTATTCTTCTCCTCCTACTGTACCATCTATCTTCCTACCATGACTCAATAACATATCTCAACATCTCTCCAACTCTGTCCCAACCACCTATCCATACTTCCTCTTTATACTCTCCACACATTGCACCAAACCTATTTAATATTGCCCCTCACATTTATTCCAAATATAGGCTGATTAGTTGCACTTCAACTCAAACCAACACAAAGTTAAGTGCAAGAATCCTCTCCAAAAACAGATACGCATAATTCCCCAATATACTAAAATCCTTCTAGGAAGAGATATACACAATAATTCTGGCCCTACCTATCACAATGAACACAAACATAATTCTCTCTCACTCACTTCTAAAACCTCAAAACAGCCGGTCCCAAACCCTGGTTATCTAATTTTTTGCTACAATAAATGTTAGACGTATAAGAAATAAAACTGCTGAACTACATGCCTGGATTACCCAACATAAGCCTGATATTCTCACTGTAACTGAAAATTGATTTAATAGAATGATTTTCTTACTATCTTGACTACATGTTGATTGAAGGACAGATTACTGTCTACGTATGTTCCTAGATCCTTAACTATTGGGTCAACTCTTAAGGGCGTTTTATCGATGGAGTATTTAGCTTAGGTGGACAATTTCCCAAGGGGCACTATAATGCATTTCTTCATGTTAAGTTTTAATTTTTAGCTTTGGCACAAGTTATTTGTTTGCATTAGGACTAGGTAGTCCTACACAGATTGCCTTAAGGCCCTGTCTCTGTACTCTGTCTGCTACAACTTACTGAAAGATGATCTATGCCTGGCATGTAATGCATCCTCAGATATAGCCCTGATGGATCTCTTGCTCACCCACAAAACAAAGCTCCAGAAACACTAAATCCAAGTAGATGGAATATGCTGGAGAAAGACATGTGTCTCAAAAGATCTCCGCAATATGGAATAAAATCCCCATTCATGTGAGGCAAAATTCTTCCCTGACACTGTTCAAACAAAACCTTGATCATTGGATGGGAAATTGCAAATTTGCCCCTGGTCTGGCCCCCATATATTTGCTGGACAGAGGTTGACAGTAGGTAAATTAATCCCCAACTAACATACTCACCCACATAACTCTTAACTACCTACTTATTAACATACTACACCCATATTGCCCAAGGTACTCTGGGACAAAACTTGGTTGGGTTGCCTGGCTTGACTTATAAAGACCCTCGTCATTAGCCTAGTATAAAACTATGAGCTTATGAACCTATGAACTGCAAAAAAGCTGCTTATACATGTCTCTGTTATGCAGTGGAGAATACTGATTTATATCAATATGAAGATATCTGTAAAATGCTTAAGTAGCTTGAAAGCAGTCATGCTGTAATGCCTGGAAGAATGAAGTCATGTCTACCCTCCCTCTTGACAACGTTAAATAGGATAAATTGTTTAAAAAGTAAGTACTTTTATTACATTTCATTGTATTTGCTTCATGGCAATAGCCTTTTAATCTACCCTTAACTCCATGAAACATTTTACCTCGTTTCCAGTCTTGTCTTTTTCCTTATTCCTTTTCCACCTGTTCCATACACTCTTCATTATTCCATGGATTCTCTTTTAAGCACTCATTCTGTTACTACATTCCACTGATATATAACCTTAGAGTGAAAACATACTTTCCAACATCCAATGAGGAGATAGTTCTGACCATCTATTTCTCTCTTCTCCCTTTCATAGCTTTCCTGCTCCAATAACTCCATCACATCTCCAGGACACAATCATACACACCCAGAGCATGTTCTCTCATCTCTTCTGATCTCTAGTTTGTGAACTTTTTCCCATGACCTGATGTCCCTTTCCTTGTTTGATCTCCATAATGACCTATAGTACTCAAGGTGTAGTCTGGTTAGGGGCCTGTAGAATAAAAGGATCACCTATTTTCTTTGGAAATATCTCTTTCTGATGATATGCTGTAGCACTCACTGTGGTAAAAGCTACTACTGCCACTGTACTCTTCCCCTGGTGGTCCACTCAACATGCCCAGATATTTTTTTTTTTTGCCATTGTCATCAGGCAGATGCCATATTTTGCATTTATCTGCACTGAATCTCTATTTCTACTCTTCTACCTACATGGTCAGCCTTTGTAAACCTTTCCATAGATTCATTCCCCCATCCTTCACTGCTAAGCCTTACTAGTTTCATCAGCAAAAAGGTGGATCCCATGTCTCTCTTCCTTCAAATATGTCAAAAGCAAACACACTGAAGACTGCTGGATGTCAGACAACCACTTTGATAGTCTATGCATCACTTTCCATATTCATGACATTGTCTCTCTCACCTCAGCCATGCAGCAATCTAGTCTTAATCACATCCTGTATCCCTCTGGTTTTCTTTTAGCAGCCACCTATGTGTGACTGAGTCAAACGTCTTCCTGAAATCCATGTAGATAGTGCCTGTGGGTACTCCCCTACTAAATTTAACTATAATTCAGATTCAGTACTAAATCAGGTATGACTGTAAGCTTCATCTGGCAAGGAACACATGTTGGTTGCTGTACCAGAGATAATTGTATTCCAGGAAAACAGGCAGTCTCTCCCCCACAGTTTTGTTTACTAACATCCCTGCTACTGCTCTAAGGCTAACACAGACTGTTTTTCATGGATGTTTCCTACTCTTGATCTTGTATAAGGAACCATATTTCTTGTTTTCCACAGATCTCCAATTGTTCAGCTGTGACCAGAGATCTGCTGAAAACCTCTCTCACTGGATCTGTTGGCACACAAGGCAAATTCTTGGGGATCATGGGTGGTAGTCTGTCTGATTCCCTTACTTTTTTCCATTCTGAAAGTGGACTCCCTCTTCACTTCCTCACCCCCTGTCCTGGTGAGTGTTAACTGTCTACCCACTCTGTCCTATTTTCCTCCAAGTATAACCCCTCTACTTCCTTTCCTTCAAGAAGACTGAAGCAAAGCATTAATTTTATACCTCTACCTTTTTCCAATCTACTGTGATGCCACTGTTTTCTTTGATCATCTTAGTGGTGGTGGTACTGCGGTAGCGTTGTCGCCTCACAGTAAGTTGCTGTCTGGTTTGATTCTCAGCTAGAGCGTCTTCTGTGTGGAGACATGTGTGAATGGGCGTACCTTCGTTGAAGATTGTGCGTCAGGGCTGGTAACTTGGCACGTAAAAATCAACTACCAATCATTAGCGGACCGGAGTTCCGCTGTGGTGACCCCTAATTGGGAAAAGCCGAAAGACACAACAACAACAACAACAAGTGTAAGCTGAAATTTCTTCCTGCTATACCCCTATAAAAGAATGTCTTCCCCCCACACACTAAACTCCTTCTTAAGCTCTCTTTCAGCTTGTGCCTCTCCTCCTATTTTGCCATTCTGATTAGCTCCTTTATTAAATTATTCATCTCTCCAGTCCTTGTCTTCTGCGAAAGGTGTGCCCTATTTCACTGATCACAAGACTTACCTTACTGTATAGTCACACTGCCCTTTTCTTCTTTTTGTCTCTTCTTCAAAATCTCATGCTTAGCCTAGAATACTGTATCCATAATCGATTCCTATAGCCTGTTTTCTTCTTCATTTCTTCTCAAGTCACCTAATTCAGCATTTGATGCTCTCCACAGCTCATCCTAATCCACTCCCTTATAATCCTTCACTATTATATTATATTATATCATATCACATTAGTTTACAATACATTTTCTTCAAAACACAATAAGAACTGTAAGAGATCTATGAAGTTACTTCTGTAATCTGCTGCCTGTGTACTCTCCTCCTCTTTTTCCTCCCCCACCCTTCCTTTTCAAGATGACCCCATCACAAATTAATAACACGATGTTTTACACAGATATTATGTCCCACCTATCTTTTCTGGACTCAGGTGAGAAGAGCTACTGCTCCTCCAGTCTCTTTTCACATTCTTTCTTCTGCATCCCATGAATATTTCTGATGTTTTCTCCTGCATGTTTCACCCAACTTGAATGCCTCCAAAACGGTATGCATTGCACAAGGTATGGTCTGGTCAGGATCATTTTAATCGGGAATTATTGCCTCTTTTTTTCTGGAGTCTGTCCCCGGAGGATAAAACCAATATAAAACCAATTTTATCTTCTGTACTGCCACTGACCTCTCCATCTGCTTCCAGTGGTCCAGTCCAAGTGTGATAAACATCCCCAGATACTTTTTCTTCTGTGTTGCCATCAGTTCCACTTTTCCAACTGATTATTCCTAACAAGGTTGCTGTGGCCTTGGTACAGTACTGCGTATTTGTCTACAATGAACTCCAAATGTCACCTTTCTTCTCACTTGTTTGTCCTTTCCTACTCTTTCTCAAGTTTCCTTTTCCTTTCCTTAATTGCTACACTATCAGTCCTGTTTTTTTTTGTGTTATCATCAAAGAAATTGATTCTACTTTCTATTTCTTCAGATATTTCTGAGACAAATATACTTAATAGTATTATATCTAGGACTGACCCCTGCGGTACTCTGGTAATTACTTCCTTAATTTCTGAAATTCTCCATTTCACTACAATCCTCTAAATACTACCACTCAAGCAGCCATCCAGTTCCTCAGTCTTGGTCCAACTACCAGCTGCTCCAATTTTAGTATCAATGTCTTATATAGGACCGAGTCAAAGACCTTGCTAAAGTCCACATAGACTATGTCTACTGATTCTCCCTTATCAAGTTCACCTTTAACTCAGTTATAAAACTGGATCCAGTTTGACTTAAAGTTGCTTTTGTTCCTAAAGCCGTTAGCTGTTGCCCTGGAGAATGTTGTCTCCTAGGAACACTACCAACCAAACCCTTGGGATATGTCCATGAATTTCCCTGTCATTACTTTGAAGCTAGCCAGTCTGTGCTCCATAGATATTTGGTGTTACCCTCTCCCCATAGTACAAAGCTACTAAAACTTGTTGTCTTCCATTCCTTAGGTACTTCTGCAGTAGTCAATCATATGTCATATTTCTCCATCATGGGATCTACAAGCACAATTCCTGTGTTTTCAAGGATTTAAGGACAAAACCCTTGTTTTTAACTACTTCCAGGGCAGCTAGTTCCCTATCCCCTTCTCCCTTTCAGTCTGATGTCTGTATTTTTATCCTGATTTCCTTCCAGTTCAGTACCCTACTTTGCTAGCATTTGGAAATATCATCTGCAGTACATCCATTCACACATAAAGGAATAATATCAGATGTTTGGGCTGTTTGGGAAATTGTAACATTTATGTTTACTAACAATGTTTATTAAGAATGTTGACGTATAGTTAATTTTGCAGAAATCCTGGACTATAGTAGTTTTTTTATGTCAAAGCTTGAATTAAGAGTGAACAATATTACTAGATGGTCAGAATTAACTAAGAAGGTTATGGCATTAGAGTGGAACAAGAAGGGAAGCACAGAGGTATGCAAAGTTGCATCTGTAGGTAAAGCTATAAGTGTGTCCTTAGGTGGCTGAGAATTGATACATGGCTGCCTATGTGGCTTAGGTAGGGATTTTTTAACCATCTCAACATATATTGGTTTAGTGTTATACTGATATTTAATGACAGCAGGTAATGTGGAGAGATGTGCATTCAGTCTGAGAATGCACTTATATCTCTCAGACATGGTGTCAGCATGGTCTAGAAGTTAAGAGTTGTTAGTAAACATGAGGCAGTTGCTACACTCCCTCAATGTTCCCAGGTGCTAACAAACTTTCTGAAAGGGCATGCACAGTCTAAGACTCCACGATGATAGAAGTTTAATCAAAGTGCTGTGGTTAAGACTGGACGGTGAAGAAACCAATCCAAAAATATGACTTGATTGTATATATATATATATATATATATATATATATATATATATATATATATATATATATATATATATATATATATAAAAGTAAAAACAGCTAAAGCAGAATTGCTCAGAGAGATTAGCAAATATAGTATCTAAAGTGGATGTGCTAACTACTCTCAGTGCAGACAGCCAAAGGTAATTTGTACAGCTGGTGACAGAAGTTACACCTAAGTGCTATAATCCAATAAATAGCTACAGTCAGTAGGGAACAGTTACTAAAGGATGTAAGCTGAACAGTACATAAAACTAAAACTGAAAATAGCTCAGGAAAATCTGCTAACAGCTGAACCAACAGAATAGTTTTGTTGACTGTTAACGGAGTGATCACAGTCCAAGCACTATGGGAATGTGAAGGAAAAGCAGGTGATAGCTATTCTACTAAATAATTAAATAATTAATTAATAATTGAGGATAATGTCTTTAAGTTACTCTCAAAGACTGCCTAATAAACAGCACCAACTATGTACTCACTGATCTCATCCTTAAACTGTTTAACCAAAGCCTACCGATAGGTTATGTTTCATAATCCTGGAGCGGAGCACTGTGTTAGTCATGCCTCTCCACAAAGGTGGATCTACCTCAGACCCTAGAAATTACAGACTCATTAGCATTGAGTCTTGCCTGTAAAGCCATGGAATAAATCATTACTGACCTTATAAATCATGACTGACCTACAGCAATTCAGCATTGTAAAGCATAGGTCATACCTGCTAACTCTTATAAGCTTTTTTGTAAAGGTCACACAGGTGGCTGCAGTAAGCACACCATCCATGCTGCCAGTCTTGACTTGGTCAAGGAATCTGATACCATTCCATGTGATGGAATTGTATATAAGTTTATGACAATAAACACTGTGTGGTAAGATAGATAGTAAACTGGCTCAAGGATAGACTGCACATTTACAGAGTTGGTGATGCTTTCTCATTCAGAGAGAAGGCAACCGGTGGTGTCTACCAGGCATCTGTGTTGGGTCCCGTCCTGTTTGGCATTTATTTACCTGACCACAAAACTGGTAACACTGATCTGTGGTTAACCAAATTTGGTGGTGACTGTAAGCTGTATGAAGTTGGCAAGTCAACCCAAGATACTTACACCCTTCAAAATGAATTAACACAAGTCAACAGCTAAAGAACCAAAAATGTCTTGAACTAAATACCAAGAAATGCAGCATCATCCCTTTCAGGAAACAGCAAATTGCTTCAAACAGTTGCATAACATAACAACCCACTATCATGTGAGTCAGTGATAAAAGCCCTGGAGAGCTTGGTTGATAGCTCCTTTTCCTTTTATCACCACGTGGCAACTGTGGTTGAGAAATCCTTCTGTATCTTACAATTAACTGCTGAAGTCCTTGCTTCTAAAACCAAGGCAGTTATTGTCCCCTTATACTCTGCCTTCGTTAGACCCGTTTTAGAATATAAAGCACATTTTGACACTCTTACGAAAAATATGAAAAAACTTGAAAGGAATGCAGAGTTTCTGAATAAAAATTATGTCGGACCTCAAAAATCATGGATACCAGGACAGAATGGAATCCATGTCGCTTTACTCAATGTTATATAGGCTTCGGAGGGAGGGATCTGTACCTCACTTATCATGCTATCAGAGATCCTGCTTATGCTGACCTCCATTATGTTGATAAGTTGACCAGTATAGGCAACAGTAGAACAAGAGATCTTACCTTACATCGGAGTTAAAAAGTAAGAATAAAAATAACTGTAACTCCAAAATGGTTGTTTATGTAGCTATATGCCAGTTCTGCCCATGTTTTTACGTGGGTAAAACTATTCGTAGATTAAGAGATAGAATCTATGAACATATTTATAATATAAATAAATCTAAACAAGATAATGCATTAGCTAAACATGTTTCAGAACATCCCACACACACATTTAAATTTTGAGTGCTGGATCAGCTAATACCTAATATTAGAGGTGGCCCTTTAGAAATCGAATTAGAAAAACAAGAACTGATATGGCAGATTAGATTGTACGCATATAACTGGCCAGGTCTAAATGATATGTGTTCTATAATGGCTTTGTTAAAACTTAAAAGCCTTATTAGATAGGAATTACAATTGAATAATTTCACACTACAGATTTAGTATATTTAACCACTTTGTTCACATGTAATTTTGGCTAGTATATAATTTTTCACAATATTTTACAATATGTTAATGCTTTCCGTGCTGCTGTTCCTCTAAAGCATTTTGTCTAACATTAGTTTAAAATATTTGTTTACAATTTGTTTTTTAAAACTTGATCATTCTGATTATGTTTTGACAATAGTAATTCTAAATACTATTTTAATAATTTATTTTTTAAATAAATAGACTTATATAGTATAGAAAGTTTTTAAGAAAGCACGTTTTCAAGGATAGGTAATATGCCTTTAATGTTCTAATTGATGCATCAGGTGATTTTGTGTTTTTACTACTTAAATTGTACTTTAACATCTGTTCCTTATCTGATGAAGTTCTTCTATGTAACGTACGAAAAGCGCTTCAGTGTATTATATTAAACGGATTATCTTCCTTTGCTTGTTATCTCTATTGTATGTGTGTATATGTGTGTGTGTGTGTGTGACCGCGCGCGCGTGCGCACGTGTGTGTGCGTGTTTGTGTGTGTGTGTGTGTGTGTGTTGGGGGGGTGATACCAGCGATGCTCCTCCTCCTCCTCCCCTACATTACTGCCTGCAGCTCTCCCATTTTGTTATCTTGATTCCATTAACACAATCCAACCTTGCTGAAAGTTACCCTGTTTGTTTGTCTGCTATTTCCTTATACGTTAAGCTTTTTTTCTAGCATGTACCCCCATTCTATATCTCTATAGCTCACATTTAAAAAATCAATCTCCCTACCAGTCGTACAACACGCATAAGTACTCTGCTCTTGGCAGTCATGTCTGTATGCAGTAATCTGTTTAAGCACAATTATTATTTTACTCAGGGGATATAACTGAGGTGTTATCCAGCTGATTCAGGCATGTAGGACCTACACTTCTGTCTGTAGAGTGTTTAAATGGTCCTGACTGGATGTATTCCTTCCGTACTGTAAAATGTTAGTCTCCTTTCATAATGCTTCCATAGTGAAAAAAATCAATAAAAATTAGAGTCATTAACCTATCTCTTCATTTAGAAGAAGTACTCACACTCTAAATAGGTGTAATGTCAAGCCCCAGGATTCAGCAAACTCTGCACGGTGTGCAGGAATAGTGCAAGAGCTGCTGCAGGCAATATGGCCAATGTGTGATCCAGGAATAAGCTCTCAGGATGTGTACGAGTGCTCCTGTACTATTCCTGCATGGACACAGCCCTGTATGCTAAATACCTCATTTGTTCGTGAAAAACATGCACATACGGTGAATTAGTGATCCAGGAAGCAAGCAGGGGTCCGTGCAGGAATAGTGTGGACTGCAGAAATGTATTCAGCTAGTAGCTGAATACATTTCTGCAAACTACAAAATGGAGGCATGACAGCTCGTAAAAAGCATGTATTATAAGGGTTAGGCATGCCAATGGTCAAATATATGGCCATAGGCATGAAAAATAGTTTCAAAATTATAAAAAATAACTTTATTTTGGCTGATTTCGTCCGTTTAAGCATAGGGCAGCAGTGTGCAAACGGGATTGGCCCGAACATAAGAAAAAAAAAGCTGGAAATAAGCTTTTAACCAAAAATCATCATTTTCTCATAATAGTCAATGGCATGCATAACACAAGACCATGGAATAGTGGTTGCCAAGGGGGAAGGCTGAGTGTCGGTTTTGTAACCATGCATTAGCAGTCAGTTCTATGCAAATGAGGGGAATGATACTGAATCACAGATTTCCCCTAAGTGCGACCTTGCACCCAACCGTGTAGGTACAATAACCCCATGGTCTAAGCTTAAGAGCTAGATAACCTCATGAGGGGGAGTGTCATGACTGCTGTAAGCTTAATGGAGCTCTGTGGCCCGTATTTGCCCTTAGCTAAGCACATCTAAGGAAGGGTGTGTGTCTGAAGCTGCCTAGCAGTATTTACATTGCCTAAATGGGTGTGCGCGCCACTCACCGGGTTTAAAAAAAAAAACAGGAAATAGCAGCTCTGTTCATATCTGAGCACATGGGTATGTGCGGCGTTCCATCAGGGCTTAAACAGGAAGGCAATGGGAAGGGAAAACAGCAGTAGGAAGGTAATCAAGGAGAACTAGCATAGTTGGCAGGTGAAATGTATCAGAATCAGCTAATTACACAGGCAGCAGCCCAGCCCAGCACACTACTATAAACTATGCAAACACCTTTCACTCTGGCTTTTCCCCACAAACTCTACACCACCAGTGTACTCAAATGGGGAAATTTTACCTAACAAAACCAACAAAATGATAGGAGCTGCTGTCGCTTTCATAAATCAACATGTGGAAGAGGCTGAGGGTAGTGAGGATGAGAATGCTGATGACCAACCCACAGTGAAGAGAAGGAGAAGAGTGTACAGACACATGGTAAACTACCAGAGGCTACATGAGCTGGAGATAGTGGAGTGTATAGGGTGGACAGGGACCTCCTACAGTAAATTGTTGAGCTGTGCCAGCCACGCCTCACACACAGAGCCAACAGAGGGGAACCTATCCCAGTGGATACCAAGGTATGTGTAGGCCTAATAATACTCGCTACAGGTATGTTCCAAAGGCCAACTGGGGATATGATGGGGATCTCACAGGCATCAGCATCCAGGGTACTCCACCAGTTCCTGGATGCCATGTCAGCAAATGCCGGTGAACACATATATCACCACAATACCCGTAAGGCATTGACCAGCAATATGTATCTCTTCCACCAAATAGCAGAATACACTCAGGTAGTGGGTGCTATAGACTGCACACACATACACATCAAAGCACCACCCGATGAGCACTGCAGGGTCTACATAAACCACAAGGGCTTCCCCTCCATCAACTGCCAGGTCATGTGTGATGCCCAGGGCATTATAATGAATGTGTGTGCTGGCAACTCTGGAAGCTATCACTACTCCCATATCTGGCATATGACGCAGCTGTACCAGAGATTTGCCAGTGGGGACATACCACATGGCCACCTAGTGGGGGGTGCTGGTTACGCACTGGAGCCATGGTTGATGACACCCATCAGAAATGCACACACACCTGAACAAGAACTCCATAATGAGGCACATGCACAAACCAGAATAATAATAGAGCATGTGTTTGGGATACTCAAGTCACGGTTCCAATGCCTGGACATATTCAGTGGAGCCTTGCAGTCCTCTCCAGCTACATATACCCAAATTTTCATTGTATGTGCCATGCTACACAATATGATCCTGTGGAAACAGCTGCAGCAGGAACAGCATGGGGCGGGGCCACACAGCCCCCCACCATTGCCAAGGCTAGCACAGGCACAGACTGACTCAGAGGAGAACAACCTGAGCCTGCCCCTGTAGGCAGAAGGAGGCATGCCCAGTATGCCCAGGCTTTGGCAAAGAGGCAACGCATAGCACATACACTGACACGGTAGGAGCCCTGGGAATGACACCTCTCTCTGACTCACACATACAGTAAAAAGGGTGCCAAACATGACACTACCTGTGCTTAACCATGTATAGGGAGTGTACTATGCGCATGCAACATAGTCAGTTCTCCAGCACCATCCTCAGTACTTGCACAGCCACAAGGTAACTCACTCTCCCTATCAATTGCTGAATGGAGTAGTATGTTCACAAAGAAAGGCTGTGCTAAAGGCTCCGATTGATGGCAACAGAGAACAGCCCCCCTCCAGACCTACACAGACTACAACAGGTCAGGCCATTGGATATTAGTTCTGAAGGGTAATAAAACCTAAGATCTGTACTCTAGTCTGCATGATAGGTCGGAATACAGAATGAAATGGAAGCCAACAGAGTACCTGAAATACCAGTACAGTCATAACAAATGTTTACAGTTGTCAGGTGTGCCCCCCCCACCCCACAATCCTGTGCAGAAATGTAGTAACGTGTATGTGTGGGTATAATAACAGTGGAGCACAGATTACCTGAGCTGGCCAAATTAGCAGAATAGATTGTTGCACGTGTACAATATGCAGGGCTCTGTTTGTTAGGTTGTTGTGTGCTGTATATTGTGTGGAAGTGGTTAGCATGTAGGCATGGAGGGTTGTGTCCCGGCAGCCTATCCAGTACTGTTGATAACAGGGCCAAGTTCTGACAACTGCAGTGCCAAACACAATGCATCCCAGCAAGACCCAATCTAGCAGTAATCCATACTAAGTGTTAGGATGTAATATCTGTCACTATCTGAAAGATGGACATGGCATGAATGTGGGTCCAGACATACACATAGTACACAAGTGGAAGTACTCTAGACAGAGTATATAAAATGTAACTTTCAAATGGACACACCTTTGGAATTGTACATACAGGTTAGCGGCACATTAGTTGTATGTGAAGTATGGAATGCTGATGTAGTCTGCTCAAACACTGGCAGACCGCAAAAGGCACAATTATGAAGTACTGAGAAACTGCTGATGTCCCCGCACAAGCCAGCATAAGGGGAAAGTGCCATGTATATTTGTGAGTCAGCTGTAAGAAGCTTCCATAGCACACATGCACTGATCTCACCCCACCATCAGTCACGGGTTCATTACAAGTCATATCCCTGCTGCTGGGAATGAGTACAGGATGACCCCCACTTCTGTATGGGAATACCCACAGCATGCAGCATGCTGAAGAGGTGTCCCATGCAAGTGTGTCCCTAGCTGTAAGCAGCACCCTGCCAGCATCCACACCAATGGATTAATAAGGATAGAAACTATTGCCATTAACACCTTACACACCTACCCTGTCACCCCAGGGGAGTCCAGTGGCTTGCAGCCTGGGACTGTAGGAGTGACAGAATCCACTGGCCTGCTACAGATGACCTGCATCACTACCAAATGCCCTACAGTCCTCTGCCAAAGGCCTGTACCTCACCCATACTGCCAATGTATGTAATCTCATGGAGTCCCAAATAACGACATAACAAAGTCCACAGAACATAAATGCAAGGCCATGTCGACAAATCCCAGTAGCATGCCCACCATGTCCTACTGTATGAACTGTGGACCAACCCCTAAATAATGCTGGAATGAAGGGATAACTATAGGGATACTTATCAGGCATCACTTGCATAATGTTAGGAAGAGGATAGAATAACAGGGGGAGTAGAACCATGGATGCCATGGAGTGCATGAAGTCTGAAACTCTGATGTGTGCCCATACTATCCCTGCCTGCAAACTCAGGAATGGGTGGCTACAAACCTGCTTGCAAACCACAATGTGAAGGGGAACCGATAAGATATATGAGCCCTGCATCTGGGTAAACTGTGTGAATCTGTACAGCCGAGAGGAATGGCCACAGCAGGATATGGCCATTCTGTCATGTCGATAGATATACAAGCAGGGGATCCTCAGCCACCACAGTGCCCAGGTGCTGCACCATTTACACAGACCTATCAGCAAGTGTCTGCAGCTCCCCTTCCAGAATGGCATGAGTGTGCAAGAATATGTAGGCTGCAGACCACAATACTGGACACAGCTTCATTCATCTTGTATTCCCCAGGAAATTACTGTGAGCAAATAAGTATATCTGTCAGTAGTTGATGACATAATACAAATTAGTGTAAAACAGTACATATGTCTGAATATCTCTGCTAACACCAAAACCATGTAGCACAAGCAGCACAGGCATGATTAGTTACAGTATTCCACTATCCTTTGCCCATTGTGACTCCATATTGTCAAACTATCTACAGATATTCTGCAGAAACAGGTTGCTAGCTGTAGGTGTAGAACACAAATGCCTGCATGGGAGTACAACCCACCTGTAATGGATTCACACATTCAGTACAAAAGGTCATACTGGGCATGCTCCCACACTTAGAGAAACAAAGCCCATGTCTGACAACAAAATACAGAAGGGTCATACTGAGCATGCTCCCACACAGAAATGAAGTCCATGTCTGACAGCAACAGTGGACTATACATATCTGTCAGTTGAAAATTTCTGTGCATACACAGCACATTGCACACCATTCATGCTTTGCATCGGATAGGAATACACACATATATCCAAGGACAACACACTATAATAGGTTAAGCATATACAAACAAAGATGTGGGGAAGAGAGAGACAGACAGTGACAAAGAGCTTCCCATCATGATGCCTGTCCCACCCACCATACATCCAATTGGCCAATATCACATGATGTGCCAATGTCTATCACTGTAGACACTTGCTTCTGGTAGCCATCAGCACTATAGTGTCTGTGGTGCTTATGATAACTGTGTAACATGACAGTACAAGTCATTATTCATCTAGCAGTCATATACACAGTCCTGTCAAATGTAAAGTTGTGTGTGACTGAGTGTTGTGTGTGTGTGCTTCCAGAGGAATGGTTTATGGCCCATTCACACACACTGCACTCCCCATTGCCCTAGTTTAGCTAGCCTGCTGATGTCAGTCACCTTGAAATACCCTTTTTGACAAGGGCTAGCCCTATAATCTCCATGGCATGTGTGATAACTGCGTAATGCTATAGTGTAATATACTAGTTAGGTAGGAATTCTAATCCCAGGAATCTGTGTGTGTGTGTGTGTGTGTGTCTGTGTGTGTGTGTGTGTGTGTGTGTGTGTGTGTGTGTGTGTGTGTGTGTGTGTGTGTGTGTGTGGCGCATGCAATAATTGTCTAATACTGTAGTGTGATGTACTAGTTAGGTAGTTCTTATCCCAGACATGGCACCTGTGAAACTCTGTGTGTGTGCATACAGAGTAATGCTTTTGAGGCCATTCACAGTCATTACACCTCCCATTGCCCTACTTTAGCAAGCCTGCTGATGTCATCTACCTTGAAATACACCTTTGGAGAAGGGCTAGCCCTATAAGCTCTGTGGTGTGTGCCAAGAATGCGGGACAATATAGTAGCATTAACTCTACAGCAATGAGTTTGAATCACATCTGTGGCAAGTGTATGTGTGTACCTCTAAGATTTTGTCCCCCATTACAGCCAGTACACATCTCAGAGCCTGACTTTAGCAGTCCTGCAGACATCATCCACCTTACAAGTATCTGTTGCGAAGCCTAAGCCACGTCAGGTCAGTGGTGCATGTGGTAAATGTAACTGTGTAACATAATGGTCCATAAAGATTGTTATCTAGAGGATTGAACCTCACCCCTACCAAATGTAAAGGTGTGATTAGGGTAAAATTAATTTTGGGATCTTTCACCCACTACATTACCCAATGCCAGTATTTACAAGGGCTGGTGATGTTCCTCACCTTAGAAGTACCTTGGAACAACATCCATCAAATAAGTTACATGGCGCGTGCGATAAATGCAGTACACTGTAGTAACAATACATAGCTAGGTAGGGGTTTGAATCACAGTACTGGAGTGTGTGTGTGTGTATGTGTGTGTGTGTGTGTGTGTGTGTGTGTGTGTGTGTGTGTATGAAACAGCTGAGATGCTGGTGAAGACAATCCATAGCCCTATATGTGACATTATGGACTGGTGAACAATATAGGCAACCCTTGCATTATTCAGAGAACACGCTCCACCCATGTCTTATACACAAACACACTTGGCTAGGCAGCAACCACTATATTGGTAGTTCCCTGCATATTGCCCACAGATAGTGACCACGGTGTGATTGCAGTAGACTACATGCCTGTTGACCACAATACTGCCAATGACATCAGAATGTACTGTGATTTGTAAAATCAACTGACTGAGTGTGTGTTATCCAGCAAGTAAAAGGACATGGCACCCTATTCCATCCCTACAATAGGAAAATAAATGCTTACAGTGGTCCTTTGCTATGTTCCCCACTGGACGCCTGCAACAACTGTAGAGTCTTCAAATATAACTCACAAAGGGAATACCATGCCTTATACACATGCCCTGTATGGACAGATGCCACTAACTCCACTGAATACCTAGGTCTATATTAGAACATCGAAGTTTCAAAACTTCGAATGTTCTTATAGCGACCCCTATTCAGCGAAAGCTGAAAACATTGAACATACAGAACAGCAAATTTTTTCCTAGGGAAAACATTTGCTGTTCCAAAACACATACACACAACACAAGTACACCAAACAAACAGCAATCCACACACATACACCTAAAATCTTACACCTAACCCTACACTAAATTATACACAAGCCACTAAATATCCACTTACCTTAACCCAAACCCTAACCCTAAGGTCCGTCACTATCATACACTCACCTCTCCCGTGCCCTAACCCTAACTCACCTAACCTGCCCTAACCCTCATGTCTGCACAATCGCACGCATACATAACCCGTGCTTAACCCTAACTCACCTAACCTGCTCTAACCCTCATGTCCACACAATCGCACACATACCTAACCCGCACCCTAACCCTAACTCACCTAACCCACCTTAACCCTCACGTCCACAGAATCGCACACATACCTAACCCGCACCCTAACCCTAACTAACCTAACCCACACTCAATCGCACACTTACCTGAACCCAACCTGTAACTTTCCACCACAGCACTGAAAATACCAAAGCAACAGAAATGGATGACCGAATTCTTTCCCTAGGAAAAAATTCAGTTTTCTGTTGCTTTGATATTTTCAGTTTCGCTGAATAGGGGTCGATATTAGAACATTAAAAGTTTTGAAACTTCGATGTTCTAATATAGACCAGGATACCTGTATCATGCTGTCAGTGTAGGTGCTGGCATGACCTCAGTTCCATAGCCAGGTCTCACCACATGAGGTCAGGAATGCCACATCAGATGATAACAATCTATCTACACAACATGCCCCAGAGACCCCAAGTACACTTCCATATGTCACAGAACATGCATGTGGGACATGTGCACAACCCAGACACTGTCCATGTCATGGAATATAGATCACATACATGGCAAGCATTGCACAGCACTGACCACCCACAATAGTAATCCAGATGAGTGGATGGTGAATACAATACCCACCTGTGTGGGCCAATCCAGGGACTACACCCCTGAGCCACACTGGAGACCATTGTCTTGTTGCTTGATGCCAAGGTATTCCATTTGCCTAGCCTTGTACAGCCTTCTGGCACAGTCAACTACTACACAACTGTGAAGCAATGAACACACGCATGTCAGTACTGGCAAGTGTGTGTGTGTGTGTGTGTGTGTGTGTGTGTGTGTGTGTGGAGATTAATGATTTTGAAGCCATTCACACTCACTACACCTCCCATTGCTCTACTGTAGCACGCCTGCTGATGTCAGTTGCCTTGAAATAACCCTTTGGCCATATAACAGCCTGATAAGCTCTGTGGCACATGTGATAACTGTGTAATACTGTAGTATAGCAAACTAGTTGGATAGGAGTTCTAATCCTGACCCTGCCAAATGTGGTAATGTGTGTGATTCCCTGAGACAATGTGGGTGTGTCTTCCTTGACACCTGCTTTTGTGGACAGTCACATGTACTACACTTTCCTTATCCCTCCTTTATCACTGTTGCTGATGTCACTCACCTTCAAAGAAACATTTGGACAA
This sequence comes from Protopterus annectens, assembly GCF_019279795.1. NCBI lineage: Eukaryota > Metazoa > Chordata > Ceratodontiformes > Protopteridae > Protopterus > Protopterus annectens. The sequence continues at coordinate 273,591,100 of NC_056733.1, read as the reverse complement.
CTCTCTAACATGTAAGCTTTGCTGCGCATGCAGTAACTGCATAACAATGTAATAGCAATACATAGTCAGGTAGGGGTTTGAAACTCAGTACTGGTAAGTGTCTGTGTGTGTGTTATCATTGTCTTGTGTTGGGGTGATTGTGTAATGACAGGGTCCATAGCAGTGAGGGTTTTGCCATATCATTATATTGAGGAGATACATGTCCTATTGTCAACATTACAAGGCCAACATTTTCCAAACATTAAAATATTTCAAGGTTGCAACATGTAGCCATGGGCACTCCCTGTGCAAATTCCTATGCCAATCTGGTATTGGCATATTGGGAAGATAATTATGTTTTTAACATCACATCGTACATAGAAAACATCAAATACTATGGCCGTTTCGTTGATGATGTGTTTTTTGTATGGGGGGGCAACGAGAATGACCTACATGACTTTGTGAAGCATTTGAATGATACTACTGACTTCTTGGAATTTGAAGATTCACACTCTAGGACTGAAATGGAATTTCTAGATGTGAGGCTCATTAAAGGGCCAGATGGAATAGATACAGAAATCTACAGGAAATCAAGTTGGAGAAATAACTTGCTGCATCGTGACAGCATGCATCCCAACCACATATACCCCAACATTATAAAGAACCAGGCATTAAGAACATCCAAACTCACAACACAAGACTTTAATTTTAGAGAACAAGAATTAGAATTGGTTGACAGGTTCACTGCAAGAGGATACAAGGAAAAAGAGGTAAAGAAAATAATTACAACATGCAATAGCCTTAGATCACAAAAAGGCAAACCATTTTTCCTAAGGACTACACAAGAAACAGGGGATACTATGATAACTAAAAATAAGAAAAATAGATTAATTATTCCTTATACCAATAGAAATGGACAAGTGAAGCAAATAATAGAAAATAATTGGAAGCTACTATTGATGGAAGACAAGATCAAGATGTTCATAGATGATAAGCCAAATATAGCTTACAAAATATGAAATCTCTAAAAGAATGTTGTGTTATGAGAGAGTTGGGAATACATTACCTCAGTCAGAAAGGAAAGGTACATTCCCTTGTCGGACATGCAATCAATGTAAATACATCACTGACCAAGGAAACTTCATACATCCCCACACAGGGCGGACATATACATTTAGAGGATACAGATTGTAAGACAAAAGACCTAGTTTATGTCGCACAGTGTACGAAATGCGACAAGTTTTACATAGGAAAACTAACAGAACCCTTCGTGAACTTAATCAGGGAACATATTTATGCAGTAAATAAGGAGAATGACAACAATGCCCTGGCACGCCATATAATGGAACATGGATCCACCCACAGCTTTAAGTTTGGGGTGTTAGAAACAATATCAAGGACAAACAGATTAGGCAATATAAAACCACACAGAAGAAATAGAAAATAGATGGATTCTTAGGTTACAGGCACACAAGTTTGGGCTAAATGAGAAGATCACCATTAAGCCACACCTGTTATCTAGGTCACTGAAACATTGAGACACATAAATATTTCACATTTCACAAGAGTTCTGTTCCCATTTATTAATAGTCAGAATTCATTCTAGATTTTAAATAAGTTAATATGTTATTATTGTATCAATAGTTAGATAAGTTAGATGTGATTGTCATATTAATTTTTAAATATTAATTTTTAAATATCAATTTTCAAACATTAGTTTTTAAATATTAAATGTTATATATACATTGTTAGAGGAGTTTTTAGGTATCTATTTTAAAACTGCTCTACATAGAATTTCAGATGCAATTTTTGTGCTATTGGTAGATTTGTTTTTGAACACATTCTATATAGCTTTAAATGAATATAGCTGAATACAAGATGCTCTAGCACTTTAAATAATCTATTAGACAATTGTTTAATTGAATGTGTTGATTGTTTTTACCACTATTTAATGAACAAGCACAAACTACAATGTAGAGGTCTGAAGAAGCGTCTTTTAGACGTGAAAGCGCTTACCACCGTTTATATTAATAAAGAAAGTATTTTTACGTATCGTTTGATATCTACATTAGTTTTATACTACTTTGGAACAATATATGGCAAGCTACATGTTGCAACCTTGAAATATTTTTATCGTTGGAGCTTTTATTTTTATCGTTGGAGCTTTTATTTTTATCGTTGGAGCTTTTCTTTTCGTTTTCAAGGTGCTTCACTCGTGAGGAATATTTTTTAACGTGATTTTCCAAACATTGTAGAGATTGTTGTCGACAATCCTCAGCCATAAATGTGTAAAACCACGTGCAATTACCATGTGACAGTATGAATTAGTACACAATATAGGCAACGTTCGTAATGACCAGATACCACTCTCCACGCAGGGATCATACACAAACATGCTTCGCTCTTACTCTCCTACTCTCTTCCTTTCTTACTTTGTCTCTGTCTGTCTCTCTCTCTCTCTCTCACTCCCTCTCTGGCAGATGTAGAAAAGTACACCCGCTTTGCTTAGGCAGCAGCTTGTGTTTTGTAAGTGATGCTCATGATCAGCTGATGGCCTGTGCATGAACTGCAGTCTCCCACTAGCTAATTGCATGTGAAGCAGCTGCGGTATCATTCCTATAGCCAATTGCATGAAAACACACTCTTATAACTAAGCACTTCTTGTGGGTGTTGGCCCTTTTCCTTCTCTGTGAGCAGGACTTCATGTGGGTGTTTGACAAACAGCATCAGAGGGTAGTTGGATATACATCTTACAAAATACACTGTGGAGACAGGCCAACAAACAGGAGGGGGTGTTCCAGACATGGGGACTGAATGTAAGTATTCATCATCATCTTCTTTCAGCTGTTCCCATTAGGGGTCGCCACAGCGGATCATCTGTTTCCATTTCTTCCTGTCCTCTGCATCATGCTCTTCCACACCAACTGCCTTCGTGTCCTCTCTCACCACATCCATAAACCTTATCTTAGGCCTTCCTCTTTTCCTCTTACCTGGCAGCTCCATCCTTACCATCCTTTTCTCAATATACCCAGCATCCCTCCTCAGCACATGTCCAAACCAACGCAATCTCACCTCTCTTGCTTTGTCTCCAAACTGTCCAACCTGAGCTGACCCTCAGATATACTGATTCCTAATCCTGTCCATCCTAGTCACACCCAGTGCAAATCTTAACATCTTTAACTCTGCCACATCCAGCTCTGACTCTTGCCTTTTCATCAATGCCACCGTCTCCAACCCATATAACATAGCTGGTCTCACTACCCTCTTGTAGACCTTCCCTTTCACTCTTACTGGTACCCGTCTGTCACAAATCACTCCTGACACTCTTCTCCACCCATTCCACCCTGCCTGTACTCTCTTCTTCACCTCTCTTCCACACTCACCATTACTCTGAACTGTTGATCCCAAGTACTTAAACTCATTCACCTTTACCAACTCTACTCCCTGCATCCTCACCATTCCTCTACCCTCCCTCTCATTTATACACATATATTCTGTTTTAGCCCTGCTGACCTTCATTCCTCTCCTCTCTAAAGCATATCTCCACCTCTCCAGGGTCTCCTCAACCTGGTCCCTACTCTCACTACATATCACAATGTCATCTGCAAACATCATAGTCCACGGGGCCTCCTGTCTGATCTAATCTGTCAACCTGTCCATCACCACTGCAAATAAGAAAGGGCTCAGAGCTGATCCTTGATGTAATCCCACCTCCACCTTAAATGTATCTGTCACTCCCACCGCAGTCCTCACCAATGTCACACTACCCTTGTACATATCCTGTACCACTCTTATATACTTCTCTGCCACTCCCGACTTCCTCATACAATACCACAACTCCTCTCTAGGCACCCTGTCATATGCTTTCTCTAAGTCCACAAAGACACAATGCAACTCCTTCTGACCTTCTCTGTATTTCTCCAACAACATTCTCAGAGCAAATATTGCATCTGTAGTGCTCTTTCCTGGCATGAAGCCTTACTGCTGATCACTAATCATCACCTCTCTTCTTAACCTAGCTTCCACTACTCTTTCCCATAACTTCAAGCTGTGACTGATCAATTTTATCCCTCTGTAGTTACTGCAGCTCTGTACATCACCCTTATTCTTAAAGATGGGTACCAAAACACTTTTTCTCCACTCCTCAGGCATCCTCTGACTTCCCAAAATTTCATTAAACAATCTGGTTAAAAATTCCACTGCCATTTCTCCTAAGCACCACCATGCTTCCACTGGTATGTCATCTGGGCCAACAGCCTTTCCATTCTTCATCCTCTTCATAGCTGTCCTTACTTCCTCTTTGCTAATCTGCTTCACTTCCTGATTCACTATCCCCACATCATCCAACCTTCTCTCTCTCTCTCATTCTCTTCATTCATCAGCCCTTCAAAGTGCTCTTTCCATCTACTCAACACACTCTCCTCACTTGTGAGTACATTTTCCTCACTGTCCTTTATCACCCTTACCTGCTGCACATCTTTCCCAGCTCTGTCCCTCTGTCTAGCCAATTGGTACAGGTCCTTTTCTCCCTCTTTAGTGTCCAATCTCTCATACAACTCTCCATATGCCTTATCCTTAGCCTTCGCCACCTCTCTCTTTGCCATGCGCCTCATCTCCTTATACTCATGTCTACTTTCTTCATCTCTTTCACAATTCCACTTCTTCTTCGCCATCCTCTTCCTCTGTATACTCTCCTGTACTTCCTCATTCCACCACCATGTCTCCTTGTCCTCCTTCCTCTGTCCAGATGTCACTCCAAGCACCTCCCTAGCAGTCTCCCTTACTAGCTCTGCTGTAGTTACCCAGCTATTCGGTAACTCTTCATTGCCTCCCAGTGCCTGTCTTAACTCTACCCTGAACTCCACCTCACAATCACACATTTTTAACTTCCACCATTTATTCCTTGGCACTGCTTTCACACTCCTCCTCCTCCTCTTCTTGAACACCAACGTCATCCTACAGACCACCATTCTATGCTGCTTAACTACACTTTCCCCAGTCACCACTTTACAGTCTCCAATCTCCTTCAGACTGGCCCTCCTACATAGGATATAGTCCACCTGTGTGCATCTTCCTCCACTCTTGTACGTCAACCTATGCTCCTCCCCCTTCTTAAAATACGTATTCACCACAGCCATGTCCATCCTTTTCGCAAAATCCACAATCATCTGACCTTCTGCATTCCTCTCCTTAACACCATACCTACCCATCACTTCCTCATCCCCTCTGTTCACTTCACCAACATGCCCATTGAAGTCCGCTCCAATCACTAGTCTCTGACCCTTGGGTACACTCACCACCACTTCCTACAACTCACTCCAAAATTTTTCTTTCTCATCCATCACACACCCAACTTGTGGAGCATATGCACTAACAACATTCATCATTACACCATCAATTTCAAGCTTCATAAATATCAGTCTATCAGACACTCTCTTCACCTCCAAAACACTCTTGGTATACTGTTCTGTTAGGATAACCCCTACCCCATTTCTTCTCCCATCCACACCATGATAGAACAATTTGAACCTGCCTCCTATACACTTGGCCTTACTTCCCTTCCATTTGGTCTCTTACACGCACAATTTATCAACCTTCCTTCTCTCCATCATATCAGCTAGCTCTCTCTCTATATCAGTCATACTGCCAACAATCAAAGTTCCTACCCTCAGTACTACACTCCTAACCTTCCTCCTCTCTTCCTGCCTTCAGGCATGCCTTCCCCCTCCTCTTCTTCTTT